>NC_057801.1:655071235-655145110 GCF_018294505.1 Triticum aestivum | reverse complement strand
CCCCTGCCGCCCGCGTCCCCGTCCGCCGCCGGCTCCCGTCGCGGCCCGCACCGCGCCGGCCTCCGCCGGATCCGACCAACCCCAACCGTGCCCCGGACCATCTCCGGCCTTCTCCAGCAGCTCCGGCGAGCTCCGGCCTCGCCTCGGTTCGCGTACCGGACGAACCCTAGATCTGGACGAGGTTGACCCCGAAATCTTCTAAGTCTGCATATTTTCTTGCCATATTCATCGTGTCATAACTTTGCACCCGTGGCTCCGTTTTGGGCGTGTAGCATACCGAATTGTTCGTCTCGACGAGTACATCATTTCATCTCATTGCATCATTTTCATTTGAGCTCATCTTGATGCCCGAAATGCTGTTGGAAGAGGGCTATGTGATGTTAGTTTCAGATTCTTATCAGAACATGCACTTTTGTCATTTTTGTCATGATTGATGTGTGCATCTTATGGGCATGAGCTCTACATGTGATTTGAACTATGCTATGTCTTATTTACAGAGGTACTTGCCATGTATTTTTGTGATCAATGTGGTGACTAGCACAAGCATGCAAACTAGGCTTCGTGATGTTTCTGATTTTAGTCCCTGTTCTGCTGTTATTTTGATGCCATGTAAACATGTTGCTACAGAGAGATCCATGCATATTTTGAGATACTTCAGTAAGGGTGTTCTGAACATATGGTTATGCTCTATTCATCCAAGCCCCTGGTTGCAATTATGGAGTAGTCTAGCATGTCATTTTCGTGCTCTACTTTTGCTACAAAATGTTTCCTGGCAGATTGTTTACATGTTATTCAATTTTGCCAAGGTTGTTGTAGTTGATCCGTGTATGCTATGATGTTGTTCTTTCCATGTATAGCTTCTATTCCATGTCTTCTTGATGGATGTATGCTTAGTTTATCATGAAATTCTCTGTAGTGAGTGCACCGAGCTCGCGAAGATGCCTTCGTAATTCTGTCAATGCCATGCTCTGTTTGCTGAATCTGTTAACGAAAGTTGCTATGTTTACATGGGTGCCATGATATTTTCTGATCCTTTTTGGCTCATGGTCACTAAGGGACTTTTTATCTATGCTTTGAGTAGAATCATGCCATATCTTGTTTTGCTATTATAAGTTCCTGTAGCATGTTGTTAACTTGCTCTGAACATTGCTTCCTGATGTTGTTTATGCCATGTCCAACCTGATAATTTTTGCACTTTCACCATGCTTGTTTGAACCTGTTGTGGTGTGATTTAGCCGTAGCTCTGTGTTCCTCTTTTGTTAAGCATCTCCTGTAGATCACTGCCATATGCTTTGTTATTATGTTGGGGTGTTGTAGCTTAGTTTCTTGTTGCATGTTATGTAGCATCGTGCTGTTAATCGCAGATTTGTGTCATTCTTGTCTTGCTTGCCATTTGCAAACCGTGCATCCGTTTCTGGTGATCTTTATATCGATTTCAACCGAAATCATCTCATCTTTCCAGCGGCATACTTGGTTTGCCAAGTTGATGCCTTGTTCATCATTTTTCCTTCCGAGGCATGCATACGCATTGCATATCACCTCTCGCATATCATGACATGTATTGCATCATGTTGCTTGTGCATTGCTCCGTGATTTATTGTGTTTCCATTGCTTGTGTTCTTGCTTTGGGTAGAGCCGGGAGACGAGTACGTGCACGAGGAACCTGTTGAGTACGCTAATGAGGATCAAGCCTTCGACAACTCTAAGAACCTTGCAGGCAAGATGACCATACCTTCAATATCACTTCTATCTTTGCTTTGCTAGTTGCTCGCTCTATCGCTATGTTAGCTCTACCTGCCACTGTTTACCATGCCTCCCTATTGCCATGTCAAACCTCTAACCATCCTGTCCTAGCAAACCGTTGTTTGGCTATGTCACCGCTTTTTGCTCAGCCCCTCTTATAGTGTTGCTAGTTGTAGGTGAAGATGAAGTTCGTTCCTTGTTGGAACATGGATATGTTGGGATATCACAATATCTCCTGTTTAATTAATGCACCTTATATACTTGGTAAAGGGTGGAAGGCTCGGCCTTATGCCTGGTGACTTGTTCCACTCTTGCCTCCCTAGTTTCCGTCATACCGGTGTTATGTTCCTTGATTTTGCGTTCCTTACACGGTTGGGTGATTTATGGGACCCCCTTGACAGTTCGCTTTGAATAAAACTCCTCCAGCAAGGCCCAACCTTGGTTTTACCATTTGCCACCTAAGCCTTTTTCCCTTGGGTTTTCGCGAGCCCAAGGGTCATCTTTATTTTAACCCCCCCGGGCCAGTGCTCCTTCGAGTGTTGGTCCGAAATGGGCAGACTGCGGGGCCACCACGGGGCAACTCGAGGGCTGGTTTTACTCATAGGCTGACCTATCCGGTGTGCCCTGAGAACGAGATACGTGCGACTCCTATCGGGATTTGTCGGCACATCGGGCGGCTTTGCTGGTCTTGTTTTACCATTATCGAAATGTCTTGCGAATCGGGATTCTGAGACTGATCGGGTCTTCCCGGGAGAAGGTATATCCTTCGTTGACTGTGAGAGCTTGTGATGGGCTAAGTTAGGACACCCCTGCAGGGTATATTATCTTTCGAAAGTCGTGCCCGCGGTTATGAGGCAGATGGGAATTTGTTAATGTCCGGTTGTAGATAACTTGACACTTTACTTCAATAAAATGCATCAACCGTGTGTGTAGCCGTGATGGTCTCTTCTCAGAGGAGTCCGGGAAGTGAACACGGTTTGAGTTATGCTTGACGTAAGTAGTTTCAGGATCACTTCTTGATCACTTCTAGCTTCTCGACCGTTGTGTTGCTTCTCTTCTCGCTCTCACTTGTGTATGTTAGCCACCATATATGCTTAGTGCTTGCCGCAGCTCCACCATATTACCCCTTTTCATACCTATGAGCTTAAATAGTCTTGATCTTGCGGGTGTGAGATTGCTGAGTCCTCGTGACTCACAGATTCTACCAAAACAGATGTAGGTGCCAAGGATACCAGCGCACATGGCGCAACCGAGCTCAAGTGGGAGTTTGACGAGGACCTTGGCCGTTACTATGTATCGTTTCCAGATGATCAGTAGTGGAGCCCAGTCGGGACGATCGGGGATCTAGCATTTGGGGTTGTCTTCTTTTCATTTGGATTTAACCGTAGTCGGTCTATGAGTGTATTTTGAATGATGTATGATCTTAATTATGTATTGTGTGAAGTGGCGATTGTAAGCTAACTCTCTTTATCCCATTCTTGTTCATTACATGGGATTGCGTGAAGATGACCCTTCTTGCGACAAAACCACCATGCGGTTATGCCTCTAAGTCGTGCTTCGACACGTGGGAGATATAGCCGCATCGTGGGTGTTACAAGTTGGTAATCAGAGCCATCCCCGACTTAGGAGCCCCCTGCTTGTTTGTTTGCTGGCATTGTTGAGTCTAGAACAAAAATGTGTTGAGTCTTAGGATTATATATATCGGAGAGTATGATTCTTTTTACTCCTCAGTCCCTTCGTCGCTCTGGTGAGGTCTCCTGACGTAGATGTTTTGACTTTCCTCTCCTCAAATTTCACTAAAAAAAATTAGGATCATGCGGGTATCTTGGAATCGTTCCGATGGTTTTGTGACGAGAACATTGTTCTTGGTGCCTCCTGTCTATTATGTGGCATTGACCCGGGGAGTTGAGCTCCGAGGTGTTGTTGTCACAATTTTATCGTTGCAGTTCTGGAATACCTGAGTTTTGCCGACATCGAAAATCTCTTTTATGCAGTTGTTGGTGAGATAACCTCGACGCCACCTAGTACTGGGGCGGGAGTTCAGGAGTATTGCCATAACTCGTATAACGGATGCTTTTCGAAGGTTGAGGTACATGATTTCCGATGGTTTCTTGGTTATGTGTTGACGGATGGAAACAGCTAGATGTAGGGATTGTTAGTTTGTGTGAGATATATTGCTTCCCATGTATCCCCAACACCTGATTGCATAACCAGAAAGTTTCGGGAGTTTATAGGTGGGATTCAAGTAGCTCTAGCATTTCTTCCCGCAGATATTTGGTTTGTGATTGGGTAATCCTTACCACTTATTTGTTCCAGTTGTACCTTGTTTATTTCATACTTCAATCTCTTATCAAGTGGCTTCTCACCTTAATGGATGTGTGATGTTAGCTTTGGGAATTCATTCGTTCATCCTTGTTCGAATGTTTATTGTGAAGACTATATGTTGCAATTTCTATGTGTTGATTCAACTTGTCTATCTGTCTATCAAGATGCTAACGGATGTCACCCTCTTCAGGATGGCTCCGCCAACGCGTCAGAATCCGGAACGCAATGATGGGAGTCAGGCGAACCCTCCACCTCCACCTCCGCCTCCGGAGGCATGGCAAGCTTTGATGGCAGCCACAAACGCCAATGCTCAGATGATGATTCAGCTCATGCAAGAGCGCAACCAAGGCCAAGGCAACCAAGGGAATCAAGGTCAAGGGCAGTTCAACCATCAGCCTCAATTTCCTACCCTCAACCAGTTTCTGGCAAATCAGCCAAAGTCTTTCAGCTATTGTGCCGAGGCCACAAACGCCGATGATTGGCTCGTGGATATCAACAAGCATTTTGAATGCAGCAATGTTAGGCCTGAGGACTACGTCAAGTTCGCTTCTTTTCAGCTCAAGGATCAAGCAGCTGATTGGTTCCAGCAATACAAGGATTCCAGAAGAAGTCAAGTGATTACTTGGACTGACTTTTGTCGGGACTTTAAAGCTCACCACATTCCTACCAGTGTTGTTGAGAGCAAGCGTGAGGAGTTCCGCAATCTCAAGCAAGGCAACATGTCAGTGTACGAATACAACAAGCAGTTTCAGAAACTTGCTCGCTTTGCTAAACAAGACGTTCCTGATGAAAAGAGTATGATCTATCAATTCAGAGGTGGTCTTAGAGAGGATCTGCAGTTAGCTCTCGTTCTTGTCGAGCCTACTCAGTTTGATCAATTTTACAATATGGCCCTCAAGCAAGAAGGTGCTCAGCTCAAGTGTGAGGCTTCTAAGAAGAGAATCAGGGATGCAGTGCAGTCTTCTTCTTCCTCACAAGTGGCAGCTAAGCAGCAAAAGTTCCACCTTCCTCCTCCTCCGTTTCGTCAGCCTTACCAACAGAAGAACTCAGGTGGTCGTGGATCTTCCCACCCACCCAACCCAGGCTATCAGAACAAGTCCCAGCCTCAAGCTCCAAGGTCAAATGCTCCTTATCATCGTCCGCTCTCAGAAGTGACTTGCAACAAGTGCCAGCAGAAAGGTCACTATGCGAACAAATGCTTCAATCAAAGGCGCCTTCCTCCTCCTCCTCCTGTGAGATCTTCAAGCAATGTTGTGGTCAAGCATAATCCAAAGTCTACAAAGGTGAATATGATGAATGCAGCGCAAGCGGAGGAATCTACTGATGTGATAATGGGTAATCTTCCTGTTAATGATATTCCTGCAAAAGTCTTATTTGATACCGGTGCATCGCATTCTTTCATGTCATATCCTTTTGCATTGAAGCACAATTTTGACATAGAGGAGTTACCTAAAGCTATGCAAGTTATTTCTCTGGCTAAGCGTTTGAGCTCTAGCATGATGGTTCCAAATGTCGGTATCAAGATGGGCGACTATAAATTTCTGTCTTCTCCAGTTGTTCTTGGCGACTCTGATATTGATCTAATTCTTGGGATGGACTGGCTTTCTAAGCACAAGGCTCAGCTTGATTGTGCTGCCAGGCAGATTCAATTGACACACTCTTCTGAGGATGTTATCATCTATGCCGCTCGTGATGAAACTATTCGGTTGTTTTCTCTCAATGAGAAGGGCGAGTTGGATGCTATTTCTCAAATTCCAGTCGTTTGTGAGTACCAAGATGTCTTTCCAGAAGAGCTTCCGGGTATGCCTCCTCATCGGCCAGTCGAGTTCGTTATTGATCTTGAGCCTGGAACTGAACCCGTTTGCAAGAGTCCTTACAAGCTTGGACCCAAGGAGCTGAAGGAATTGAAGAAACAGCTCGATGAACAAGAGCGTCTGGGTTTGATCAGACCGAGTTCATCTCCATGGGGTTGTGGAGTTCTTTTTGTCCAGAAGAAGGATGGCACGGACCGACTTTGCGTCGATTACCGTCCATTGAACAAGAAGACAATCAAGAACAAGTATCCACTTCCCAACACCAATGAGCTTTTCGAGCAACTCAAAGGTGCTAAAGTATTCTCCAAGCTTGACCTCCGTATCGGTTATCATCAGATTCGCATTCGTGAACAAGATATCCCCAAGACAGCATTCAGAACAAGCTATGGTTCTTATGAATATACTGTCATGTCTTTCGGCCTTGTCAATGCTCCTCCAACTTTCTCTCGAATGATGAACTTTCTCTTCAACCCCTACACCAATGAATTCGTTCTGGTGTATCTCGATGATATCTTGGTCTTCTCCAAGAATAAGAAGGATCATGCCAAACATTTGTGATTGGTCCTCGACAAGCTCAGAGAGTATCAATTCTATGCGAAGTTTTCCAAATGTGAGTTCTGGCTTGATGAAGTTCTTTACCTTGGTCATATCATCTCCGCCAAGGGCATTGCAGTTAATCCCGCGAAGGTGTCTGCAGTTGTGAATTGGGAACCTCCTCAGAATGTCAAGCAGCTCCGCAGTTTTCTTGGTCTTGCAAGCTATTGCCAAAGATTCGTTGAGAACTTCTCTAAGATTGCAAAGCCTCTTTCCAACCTCATCCAGAAGCATGTCAAGTATGTCTGGACGCCTGAGTGTGACGTTGCTTTCAACACCCTCAAAGAGAAGCTAGTCACAGCTCCTGTCTTGACTCCTCCTGATGAATCCAAGCCATTCGAAGTTTTCTGTGATGCTTCTCTTCAAGGTCTCGGTGCTGTGTTAATGTAAGAGAAAAAAGTTGTGGCCTATACCTCTCGTCAGTTGAAGCCCAACAAAAATAACTACCCCACTCACGATCTTGAGTTGGCGGCAGTTGTACATGCATTGATAACATGGAGACATCTCTTATTGGGAAGGCAAGTGGACATTTTCACCGATCACAAGAGCCTCAAGTATATCTTCACTCAACCCAACCTCAACCTCAGGCAAACTCGATGGGTCGAAATGATTCAAGAGTACAATCCGAGTATTTAATATACTCCTGGCAAGGCGAATGTGATTGCATATGCTCTGAGCAGAAAGGCTTCTTGCAACAGTCTAATTCTCAAGCCATTTCAACTGGATCTTTGTGAAGCTTTCCGCAAGCTGAATCTTCAAGTTGTTCCTCAAGGCTTTCTTGCCAACCTCATAGTCTCTCCTACTTTGGAAGATCAAATTCGTGAGGCACAACTCCTGGATACCATGGTGAAGAAGGTGAAACGTGGTATTGACAAGGGCATTCCCAAATACAAGTGCTATCACTTGGATGACAAAGATACTCTTTTCTTCGAGGATCGAATTGTGGTTCCTAAAGGTGATCTAAGGAAAGTCATCATGAACGAGGCACACAATTCCCTCCTATCCATTCATCCTAGAAGTACGAATTGTGACTAACCTACTAACTGGAGGCCCAGCCCGAATTGGATGTTTATGGGCTTTACTTACACTTTTATATCATTTTTGGGACTAACCTACTAACCGGAGGCCCGGCCCGAATTGCTGTTTTTTTGCCTATTTCAGTATATCGAAGAAAAGGAATATCAAACGGAGTCCAAACGCGATGAAACCTTCGGGAATGATCTTTTTGGAACAAATGCAAACCAGAAGACTTGGAGTGGACGTCAAGAAGCGGACGAGGCGGCCACGAGGGTGGCCGGCGCGCCCAGTAAGGGTGGGCGCGCCCCCCTGCCTCGTGGCTCCACCGACCTACTTCTTCCTCCTATATATATCTACGTACCCCGAAACCATCCAGGAGCACCATGAAAACTTAACTCCATCACTGCAACCTTCTATATCCGCGAGATCCCATCTTGGAGCCTTCGCCGGTGCTCCACCGGAGGGGGAATCGACCACGGAGGGCCTCTCCATCACCACCAAGGCCTCTCCGATGAGTTGTGAGTAGTTTACCACAGACCTTTGGGTCCATAGTTATTAGCTAGATGGCTTATTCTTTCTCTTCGATTCTCAATACAAAGTTCTCCTTCCTCTTCTTGGAGATCTATTTGATGTAACTCTTTTTGTGGTGTATTTGTCGAGATCCGATGAATTGTGGGTTTACGATCAAGTTTATCTATGAGAAATATTTGAATCTCCTATGAATTCTTTTATGTATGATTGGTTATCTTTGCAAGTCTCTTCGAATTATCAGTTTGGTTTGGCCTACTAGATTGATCTTTCTTGCCATGGGAGAAGTGCTTAGCTTTGGGTTCAATCTTGCGGTGTTTGATCCCAGTGATAGTAAGGGAAACGACACGTATTGTATTGTTGCCATCGAGGATAAAAAGATGGGGTTTATATCATATTGCATGAGTTTATCCCTCTACATCATGTAATCTTTCTTAATGCGTTACTCTGTTCTTTATGAACTTAATACTCTAGATGCAGGCAGGAGTTGGTCGATGTGTGGAGTAATAGTAGTAGATGCAGGCAGGAGTTGGTCTACTTGTTGCGGACGTGATGCCTATATGCATGATCATGCCTAGATATTCTCATAACTATGAACTTTTCTATCAATTGCTCGACAGTAATTTGTTCACCCATCGTAATAATTATGCTATCTTGAGAGAAGCCACTAGTGAAACCTATGGCCCCCGGGTCTATCTTTTATCTTACAAGTTTTCCATCTACTTTTATTTGCATCTTTTACTTTCCAATCTATATCATAAAAATACCAAAAATATTTATCTTATCATATTATCTCTATCAGATCTCACTTTTGCACTTTTCTGTGAAGGAATTGACAACCCCTTTATCGCATTGGTTGCGAGGTTCTTGTTTGTTTGTGTAGGTGCGTGGGACTTTTGAGGAGCCTCCTACTGGATTGATACCTTGGTTCTCAAAAACTGAGGGAAATACTTACGCTACTGTGCTGCATCACCCTTTCCTCTTCAGGGAAAACCAACGCAAGCTCAAGAGGTAGCAGCTAACAAATCACCTGCCATACCCATTGGTATTTGTGAGGAACGGTACGTTGTTGTTGCTAATATGTTACTATTTTGACTGACTTTGTTATACTTGAGATGCCCGAGGACGACAACATGTTGATTATCCTTGGTAGACCTTTCTTGAATAGTGCAGGGGCTATTATTGATTGCAATAAAAGCAAGATCACTTTTCATATTAATGGTTATAAGCATACGATGCACTTTCCGAAGAAACAATTCCAAGTGAATGGTATTAATGTTATTGAAAAATCTCCGACAATCACTATTGGGAGTTTTCATCTACCTCTACATGTTGTTAAAAAGAAATATGAAATGGTTATTGTTGGGGACATTCATATCCTCGTTGAGGTAACTTAGTGATTCACGAAAGTTCTTCGGTTTCATGATAATCGAAAATGGTTGTTAATAAGACTTGATCGACCTTATTAATGGATCATTTTTGAGAGGTATGAAGTTGATGAATTTAGTGAGCACTACTTTCTGTCTCTACCTTTTATTTTCTGTTCTTATTAGTTCAATAGAATAAAATTCCATGTCTTGTCTGTTCTCTGAATTTCCCGTGCAATAAAAAATGACCCCAAAAAAAGTTCTCAGAATGCTCTGAAAATTCAATACAAATTTTTTGAATATTTAAGAATTTTTGGTGCAAATAACATCAGAGGGAGGTGCACCAGGTGGGCACAATCCACCTGGGCGTGCCAAGACCCCCCAGGCGCGCCCTGGCGGGTTGTGGTCCCCATGTGGGCCCGCTCACTTATCTCTTCATACCACATCACCACCTACCTCCAGAAAAAAATCACCATTGCTCTCTCTCTCTCTCTCTCTCTCTCTCTCTCTCTCTCTCTCTCTCTCTCTCTCGTGTTCTTGCTCTCAAACCTGTGGATTTCGATCTATTTGCTTGAAGCTCCGTTTCTGAAATTGTTTCGGGGGATTGTTGCTTGGTATGTGACTCCTCCATTTGTCCAATTAGTTTTTGCTTTAGTGGTTTATATTTTGAATAATCAGCTATTCTTGGTGCTACTGTAGATGAGCTTGCATGATGAATTCTTAGAGTTTTAAGTAGTTTGAATGCTTGCTATGGCCTCTAGGCATCATCCCTATGAGTAATTGCTATCAACCTTGTAATGTTTTTTTTTTGATAAATTTTTGTCACCCAAAAATTTTCAGAAAATTGTACACAAATATGATGAACCTCTTTGTAAAGAGGTCTTCAAGGAGGAGATCCTCGGAGGCATCTTGTAGTGATAGTTCCGTTCGTCGGTCTTATGTTGAACCAAGTGAAAGTTCCATACGAGATGCCGCCACCAAAACGTGCCTATGGCCATGCGATGATTATATGGTGAGTGTGGGAATTAAGGAGGAATTTGAGCAATATGTTCACAATGCTGATCTCGGTCCCTACATTCCTGATAAGTGCAATCAACACCACACTTTTACTGAATCATTTGTCAAAGGATTTAAATTCCATCCCCGTGAGTCTAGGCTGTCATTTAAACTATATGAATATCCATTTACCATATCCTTAAAGAGATTCACCACTTCAAAATCCCATTCTGGGGTTCGCTTGACGAACCACCAAGATCTGAATTTCAGACATTCTTGACTAGTCTTTGCTATGGCGAGACTAGGGGAGTGACATAGGGTAGAATAAAGAGCATTCATTTTCCCGCAATTCAGTACTTCACATTATTTAATGGAAAATGTATTGTAGGCAAACAAGATTGTAGTACACTTTGTGCTGAGTCTCATATGCACCGCTCTCACCGGTGACAGAAGTTATAATCTTTGAGCGACTATTGCACACAGGTTGCAACACAACGCTAATGGTGGTTATTTTTATGGTGGAATTTATACCACGCGCTTAGCAAGAGAGTTGGGTGTTTCACCTTTGCCTTATGACTCTATTTTACCCACGCAGTATTTAGACTTTGATGCTATGAAACGCCATAAGATCCTTAGAGGTGATCCCGATAACTTCATTTATAAATTGTTGTTTAACCAAGATTCTGTGGTGTACACATATTTGTATGCGCCTGCTCTTTTTGATTATCACAACAAGGGAGGATATTTTGTTCTTGAGAGCGAGGCCCAAGCCCACAACGCGGCGGTTGTGGCCGCATGGCAGGCTGGGGCATCCACACCGAGAACCTCCGTGAGCTATCACTCCGACCATTATGTAGGCGACTACTGATTACCAAGCTAGACCAAAAGCCTAAGCTTGGGGGAGTACGTATTTCCACCGACATTTCATTCATGTTCACACATTTCCCTCTAGTTGTCAGTGTCCACACTCTTTCATTGTATTATCCATGCTAAATTTATTTTCTTGCTTTCTTCTTGTGTGTTTGAAAAACTTTGAGAAAATCCAAAAATATATTTCCTGCTTATTTTTGATTTTTCTTCCTAGTTTAAATTGTTGTATCACTAAAAAGAAAACCCAAAAAGATTTCCTTGTTCTTCTTTTACTTGTTGGGAGCTTCCCCGTGTAAATAGTTTTCTCATTTTTACTTTTCCCTTTTATTTACTCGTTCAAGGAAAAACCCAAACTCCAAAAATATTTCAGTGTGTTTCTCTGAATTTCTTTTCTTTTTATTGAGTCATACCAAGGAGAAGACCATGATGAAAATGTTGAGTGGCTCCTATATGCATTATTGTTGATCTAACAAAGAGCTCATTTTGGCTTGTCTTCTCCTATTGAATAAAATGTTTGCAGATTCCAGCTTAGTCCATGGTGCACTATTATTATTTTCATATCGTTCGGTCATGCAAGTGAAAGGAAATAATGATGACATTTGATGAACTGGCCGTGCCAGAGAGAAACGGGTATGAACTCGACTTGTTCTGTTTTTATAAATATGTTTAACCTAGTATCCATGATTTAGCTGTTGGGGAACGTAGCATGTAATTTCAAAAAAATTCCTATGATCACGCAAGATCTATCTAGGAGATGCATAGCAACGAGAGAGGGAGAGTGTGTCCACGTACCCTCGTAGACCGAAAGTGAAAGCGTTAGCTTAACACGGTTGATGTAGTCGAACGTCTTCTCGATCCAACCAATCAAGCACCGAACGTACATCACCTCCGAGTTCTGCACACGTTCAGCTCGATGACATCCCTCGAACTCTTGATCTAGAAAAGTGTCGAGGGAGAGTTTTGTCAGCACGACGGCGTGGTGACGGTGATGGTGAAGTGATCCGCGCAGGGCTTCGCCTAAGCACTACGACGATATGACCGGAGGAGTAAACGATGGAGGGGGGCACCACACACTGCTAAGAAACAATTGATGTGCTTTGGGGTGCCCCCTACCCCCGTATAAAGGAGGACAGGGGAGGAGGCCGGCCCTAGGGGGCGCACCAAGTGGGGGGAAACCCACTAGTACTCCTAGTCCTAGTCAGCCCCCCTTCTTTCTTTCGGAGGGGGAAAGGAGAAAGGAGAGGGAGAAGGAGAAGGAAAGGGGGGCCATGCCCCCTCCCCTTGTCTAATTCAGACTCCCCATGGGGGGGCGCCACCCCCTTGCGGGCTGCCCTCTCTCCCCCAATGGCCCATGTAGCCCATTACTTTCCCCGGGGGGTTCCGGTAACCCCTCGGTACTCCGATAAATATCTGAAACACTCTGAAACCATTCCGGTGTCCGAATACAATCGTCCAATATATCAATCTTTACCTCTCGACCATTTCGAGACTCCTTGTCATGTCCGTGATCTTATCCGGGACTCCGAGCAATCTTCGGTCACCAAAACAGATAACTCATAATACAAATCATCATCGAACATTAAGCGTGCGGACCCTACGGGTTTGAGAACTATGTAAACATGACCGAGACACCTCTCCGGTCAATAACCAATAGCGAAACCTGGATGCTCATATTGGTTCCCACATATTCTACGAAGATCTTTATCGGTTGAACCGTTATGACAACATATGTTATTCCCTTTGTCATCGGTATGTTACTTGCCCGAGATTCGATCGTCGGTATCCTCATACCTAGTTCAATCTTGTTACCGGCAAGTCTCTTTACTTGTTCCGTAATGCATCATCCCGTAACTAACTCATTAGTCACATTGCTTGCAAGGCTTATTATGATGTGCATTACTGAGAGGGCCCAAAGATACCTCTCTGATACACGGAGTGACAAATCCTAATCTAATCTAGATCTATGCCAACCCAACAAAACACCTTCGGAGATACTTGTAGAGCATCTTTATAATCACCCTTTTACGTTGTGACGTTTGATAGCACATAAGGTATTCCTCCAGTATTCGGGTGATGGATAATCTCATAGTCAAAGGAACATTTATAAGTCATGAAGAAAGCAATAGTAATAAAACTTAATTATCATTACGCTAAGCTAACGGATGGGTCTTGTCCATCACATCATTCTCCTAATGATGTGATCCCGTTCATCAAATCAAAAAACATGTCTATGGTTAGGAAACTTAACCATCTTTGATTAATGAGCTAGTCTAGTAGAGGCTTACTAGGGACACTGTTTTGTCTATGTATTGATACATCTCCAACGTATCTACTTTTCCAAACAGTTTTGCCCTTGTTTTAGACTCTAACTTGCATGATTTGAATGGAACTAACCCGGACTGACGCTGTTTTTGGCAGAATTGCCAGGGTGTTATTTTTGTGTAGAAATAAAAGTTCTCGGAATGACCTAAACATCCACGGAGACATGTTTTGGAATTGATAAAAAATATTGGCGAAACAATCAACGTAAGGGGGACCACACCTTGTCCACGAGGGTGCAGGGCGTGCCCCCTGCCTCATGGGCCCCCTGGACCTCCACCGACCTCAACTCCAACTCCATGTATTCATGTTCTAGGAGAAAAAAATCAGAGAGAAGTATTCATCGTGTTTTACGATACGGAGCAGCCACCAAGCCCTAATCTTCCTCGGGAGGACTGATCTGGAGTCCGTTCAGGGCTCCAAAGAGGGGAATCCGTCGCCATTGTCATCATCAACCATCCTCCATCACCAATTTCATGATGCTCACCACCGTGCGTGAGTAATCCCACCGTAGGCTGCTGGACGGTGATGGGTTGGATGAGATTTACCATGTAATCGAGTTAGTTTTGTTGGGGTTTGATCCCTAGTATCCATTATGTTCTAAGATTGATGTTGTTATGACTTTGCCATGCTTAATGCTTGTCACTAGGGCCCGAGTGCCATGATTTCAGATCTGAACCTATTATGTTTTCATGAATATATGTGAGTTCTTGATCCTATCTTGCAAGCCAATAGTCACAACTATGTGTTATGATCCTGCAACTTCGAAGTGACAATAATTGGGACCACTCCCGGTGATGACCGTAGATTGAGGAGTTCATGTATTCACTAAGTGCTAATGCTTTGGTCCGGTACTCTATTAAAAGGAGGCCTTAATATCCATTAGTTTCCATTAGGACCCTGCTGCCACGGGAGGGTAGGACAAAAGATGCCATGCAAGTTCTTTTCCATAAGCATGTATGACTATATTCAGAATACATGCCTACATTACATTGATGAACTAGAGCTAGTTATGTGTCACCCTATGTTATAACTGTTGCATAATGAATTGCATCTGACATAATTATCCATCATTGATCCATTTCCTATGAGCTTTTCACATATTGATCTTTAATTAGTTCCTTCTCCGTTGCCACTGTTACGATTGCTACAAAACTGCTACTGTTACCTTTGCCACCATTACCGTTACTTCCATACTACTTTGCTACTAAATACTTTGCTGCAAATATTAAGTCTTTCAGGTGTGGTTGAATGGATAACTCAGCTGCTAATACTTGAGAATATTCTTTGGCTCCCCTTGTGTCGAATCAAAAAATTTGGGTTGAATACTCTACCATCGAAAACTGTTGCGATCCCCTATACTTGTGGGTCATCAAGACTCTTTTCTAGCGCCGTTGCCGGGGAGCATAGCTCTATTCTTTGAGTCACTTGGGATTTATATCTGTTGATCACTATGAGGAACTTGAAAGATGAAAGAACCAAGATTTTTCCCTCAACTACGAGGGGAGGTAAGGAACTGCCATCTAGCTCCGCACTTGATTCACCTTTTGTTATGAGTAAATTTGCGACACCTACACCTGCACCTGCTATTGATTCTGATATGTCGCATGTTATTGATGATGCCACTTCTGCTATGCATGATGCCTATGATGAAACTACTTCTATGCTTGATAATACTGTGCCATTAGGTGAATTTCTGGATGAACAACTTGCTAGGGTTAGAGAGAATGAAATTTATTGGAACTGATAATATTGATGAAAGTGATGATGAAGATTCTCCCCCTAGATATGAATTGCCTCATGGTTATGTTATGGATGAAGAAACTGCTAGAGACTTTCTTGCTTGCAATGATAGATATGATCTTAAGAAACTGCTAGCTAAGTTGAAAGAAAAGTCTTTGAATGCTAGAATGAAATATGACCCTGCTTTTGCTATTTCACCTATCTGTGTTACTGATAAGGATTATGATTTGTTTGTCGATCCCGAGTTAATTACTTTGGTTGAATCTAGTCCTTTTTATGGCTATGAATCTAAAATTGTTGTGGCACATCTTACTAAATTGAATGATATAGCCACCCTATTTACCCATGAGGAAAAAATCCGCTATTATTATATCCTTAAATTATTTCCTTTCTCATTAAAGGGTGATGCTAAGATATGGTTTAATTCTCTTGCTCCTAGTTGTGTGCGTAGTCCCCAGGATATGATTTATTACTTGTCTGCAAAATATTTTCCCGCTCATAAGAAACAAGTTGCCTTAAGGGAAATATATTACTTTGTGCAAATCGAAGAAGAGAGTCTCCCACAAGCTTGGGGGAGGCTTCTCTGATTACTTAATGCTTTGCCTGATCATCCTCTCAAGAAAATGAAATACTTGATATCTTTTATAATGGACTAGCCGATGCTTCCAGAGACCACCTGGATAGTTGTGCTGGTTGTGTTCTCTAGGAAAGAACTATTGGGTAAGCTGAATTGCTATTGAATAATATATTGAGTAATTATAATGATTGGAAACTTCCTGAACCAACTCCTAAGCCAACTCCGAAGAAAAGGGGTATTCTATTTCTCAGTCTTGAAGATATGCAAGAGACAAAGAAATCTATGAAAGAAAAAAGTATTAAAGCTGAAGACGTTAAGAATTTATCACCTATTGAAGACATACATGGTCTTGATAACCCGATACAGGTAGTAAAGGTAAATTCTCTCTATAGATTTGATGAAGGTGATATTCCTCGTAATAAGTCTGCTAGTCAATGCTTGGATGAGTTTGATAATTTTATCGTTAAACAAGAAAACTTCAATGCTTATGCTGGTAGACAATTGAAACATAATGCTTGTATGGTTGAACACTTGAGTGATTATATGTCTAGAGTTAAAGGTGACCTTAAGCTTATTAGTAAACATGCATCCATGGTTACCACTCAAGTAGAACAAGTACTTAAAGCACAAGATGATTTGCTCAATGAGTTAAATAATAAGAATAATGATAATGTTGTTAGAGTTATGACTAGAGGTGGTAGAATGACTCAGGAACCTTTGTATCCTGAGGGCCATCCTAAGAGAGTTGAGCAAGATTTTCAGAGAACTAATATTGATGCAGCTAGTCCTTCTAAGAAAAAAAAGAAAAATGATAGGACTTTGCATGCTTCTAGAGAATCTGTTGTTGACACACCTGAGAATCCCAATGATATTTCTATTTCTGATGCTGAAACACAATCCGGTAATGAACATGAACCTAATGATAATGTTAATGATTATGTTCGTGTTGATGCTCAACCTAGTAATAATAATTATGTAGAGGTTGAACCTGTTGTTGATCTTGATAACCCACAATCAAAGAATCAATGTTATGATAAGAGAGACTTCGTTGCTAGGAAGCACGGTAAAGAAAAAGAACCATGGGTTCAGAAACCCATGCCTTTTCCTCCTAAGCCATCCAAGAAAAAGGATGATGAGGATTTTGAGCGCTTTGCTGAAATGATTAGACCTATCTTTTTGCGTATGCGTTTGACTGATATGCTTAAAATGAATCCTTATGACAAACAAAAGAAATATACCGGAAGCTCAAATTTCCACCATGCTTGCTAATTATACTTTTAAGGGTGGAATACCAAAGAAACTAGGAGATCCAGGAGTACCAACTATACCATGCTCCATTAAAAGAAACTATGTTAAAACTGCTTTATGTGATCTTGGAGCCGTTGTTAGTGTTATGCCTCTCTCTTCATATCGTAGACTTGATTTGAATAAGTTGACACCTATTGAAATCTCTTTGCAAATGGCCGATAAATCAACTGTTATACCCGTCGGTATTTGTGTGGATGTGCCTGTTGCGGTTGCAAACGTTACTATTTTAACGGACTTTGATATTCTTGATATTCTCGAGGACGACACTATGTCGATCATCCTTGGTAAACCTTTTCTAAATACTGCAGGGGCTGTGATTGATTGCAACAAAGGCAATGTCACTTTTCATGTTAATGGTAACAAGCATACGATACACTTTCCGAAGAAACAACCTCAAGTTCATAGTATCAATTCTATTGGAAAATTTTCAACGATTACTATTAGAGGTTTTGAATTCCCTCTTCCTAGTGTCAAAAAGAAATATGATATTCTTATTATTGGGGACATGCATATCCCCGTTGAGGGAACCTAGTGTTATTCAAAAATTCTCCAGTTTCATGTTATTCAGAAGAAGTTTGTTAACACGACTTGATCAACCTTGTTAGTGGATTCCTTTTGATGAGCATGAGATGGATAAAGTTAGAAAGCACAACTCTTTGTACCCTCCTTCTACTTTCTGTTATTTAGATTAAATAAAGTAAAAATAGTATTTTCTGTCTGTTTTCTGAATTTTCCTTGCAATAAAAAATACCCCAAAAATAAAAGTTCTCCAAATGCCCTGAAAATGGAGCATGATTTTTTGTAGAATATTTAAGAATTTCTGGCACTTAGAACACACCAGGGGGACCCACCATTTGGCCACGAGGGCACAGGGCGTACCCCCTTGCCTCGTGGGCCCACGTGGCCCCCTCCACTTATTCCAGCACCCACACACTTCGTCTTCCTCCAGAAAAAATCATCCCGTAGCTTAAACCCGTGTTCTAGCTCGTTTTGCTGCTATTTTCGATCTCCTTGCTAAAAGCTCCATTCACAAAATTGCTTTGGGGGATTGTTCTTCGGTATGTGATTCCTCCGATGGTCCAATTAGTTTTTTGTTCTAGCGCTTTATTTATTGTAAATTTTTGCTGCTGAAGTGACCCTGTTCTTGAGCTTACATGTCAAATTTATATGGTCCAAAGTAGTTTTAATGTGTGATCTAGTCTCTAGGCACTTGTGGGAGTAGTTGCTATCAATCTTGTTGAGTTTGGTTCACTTTCATTTTGAGTCACTAAAAAATTCAAGAAATTTTTCAGAGGAAGAAAAATGTTTAGGAAAATGTACCAAGGTGGTTCTTCAAGGAAGCAAGAACCAAGGCTCACGATACGTGAGCCGGACTCTAAACCACCAAGGGAAGCTCAAGTGTGGCCTTGTGAATGGCCGTCAGAAGAATTCATGGTCCAAGCAGGCTTCAAAGATGAATTTGATGTGTATGTACATAATGCTAACCTTGAGGACTTCGTGTCAGATAAGTGCCGACGGTACTACTACCTCACTGATTCCTTTGTGAGGAGGTTTAAATTTTCATCCACGCGCAATACTCACACTGTTCTATTTGATCTCTATGATAAATCATATACCATGGACCTTGAAGATTTTAATACTGCTTGTAAAATCCCGCAGTGGGGCAACTTTAGTGAACCCCGCAAATTTGAATATAAAGATTTTCTTGGTAGTATCACTGTGGGAGAAACTAGAGAAATCGCACAAGCTACCATAGGGAGCATTCATTTCCTTTCTATACATTAATTTGCTCTCTTTATAGGTAGATGCATTAACGGTAAAGATGAGGTTTGCCACATGTGCGTTCTAGATCTTAGTGTCCTCAAGAGTGCAGTATTAGGTGATAAACAATATAACTTGGGGGCCATTGTTGCATGGAGGTTATGGTAATAGTGGAGATTTGTTTGGTGCAATTTACACAATTCGTGTAGCTAATTATCTTAGTATAACCATAAATGGAAATGATTTTGAGTTGCCACCTGCTTATCTAGACTATAGCACTGTGGATCGCCATCAGTTTCTTTAGAGGAATGAACAGTTCCTCCAGTACCGACTAATGTTTGGCAAACGGCGTACTGTCCATGTTACTCTCCCTACTCCTACTTTCTTTAACTTTCAGGTAAAAGGAGATATTTTATAACCAGGGAGGAGGCAAATGCATATGAGAGGAGGGCGGAGGCAGCTCGCCTCCAAGCAGCATCTCTTCAGGCAATAGCTGTTGCATCTCAGTACAACCCCGACTACGACTTTGGATATCCGCCAGGCCAGCCGTGGGCATAGACCAACTTAGGCCATGATGAAAATGTTGAGTGGCTCCCATATGCATTATTGTTGATCTAACCAAGAGCACATATTACCTTGTCTTCTCCTTTGAATTAAATGCTTGTAGATTCCAGCTTAGTCTAATGCACGTGCACTATTATTATTTTCCACACCGTTCGGTCGTGCAAGTGAAAGGCAATAATGACGATATATGATGAAATGATTGAGATGAGAGGAGCTGGTATGAACTCGACCTATCTTGTTTTTGTAAATATAATTAGTTCATCGTTCCTGATTCAGCCTATTATGGATGAAACATGCTTGCAATGACAATTAGAGATTATAGTTGCTCATGCCATGCTTAATTAGCTAGGAGTTTATAATGGTTTGTCTTGCGTGCCAACATGCTATTAAAATGGTTGTGATGTGGTATGATAGGGTGGTATCCTCCTTTGAACGATTCGAGTGGCTTGACTTGGTACATGTTCACGCATGTAGTTGAAACAAAATCAACATAGCCTCCACGATATTTATGTTCACGGTGATTTATATGCTACTCATGTTTGGACTCATTGTTGGTTAATCTTAATGCATGTTCATGACTGTTGTCGCTCTCTAGTTGGTCACTTCCCAATCTCTTTCTAGGCTTCACTTGTACTAAGCGGGAATACTGCTTGTGCATCCACTTCCATAAACCCCAAAGTTATTCCATATGAGTCCACCATACCTTCCTATATGCGGTATTTACCTGCCGTTCCAAGTAAATTTGTATGTGTCAAACTCTAAACCATCAAATGAAATTCTGTTCTGTATGCTCGAATAGCTCATGTATCAACTAGGGTTGTCTATATCTTCCATGCTAGGTGGGTTATTCTCACGATGAGTGGACTCCGCTCATCATTCACGAGAAACTGGCTGGTAACCGGGATACCCGGTCCCATGCTCAAATCAAATCAAAATAAATGCAAAACTCCCCCAGGATTGTTGTTAGTTGGACGGTACCCGTTGTTTCAGGCCAGCCATGGATTGATGCTCGTTGGTGGTGGGGGAGTATAAACTTTACCATTCTGTTTGGGAACCGCCTATAATGTATGTATCCTGGAAGATATCGAGATTTCTTGGTTGTTATGTTGACAATGAAAGTATGCCACTCAAAATATTATTTATCTCTATTTAAAAACTCGAGCTCTAGCACCTCTACAAATCCCTGCTTCCCTCTGCGAAGGGCCTATCTATTTACTTTTATGTTGAGTCATCATCCTCTTATTAAAAAGCACCAGTTGGAGAGCACCGATGTTATTTGCATGCATTGCTATTAATTTACATTGAGTATGACTGTGGCTGGATCTCTATTGCCATGAATTACAATGTCTAGTCGGTCCTTGATCTTCAGGGGTGCTCTGCATTTATGTTGCGGTCTCAGAAAGGGTTAGCGCGATACCATCTTGTTATATCATATTATGATTGTTTTGAGAAAGTGTTGTCATCTGAGATTTATTATTATTGCTCGCTAGTTAATTATGCCATTGATATGAGTAAACATGAGACCTAAGTGTTATTGTGAATATGGTTAGTTCATAACCTTTGCTAAAATCTTGAATGTTGGCTTTACACATTTGCAACAACAAGATCAAATAGAGTTTGTAAAAGTTTTTCTTTATCACTTTCAGTTTGTCAACTGAATTGCTTCAGGACAAGCAAAGGTTTAAGCTTGCGGGAGTTGATACGTCTCCAACGTATCTACTTTTCCAAACACTTTTGCCCTTGTTTTGGACTCTAACTTGCATAATTTGAATGGAACTAACCCGGACTGACGTTGTTTTCAGCAGAATTGCCATGGTGTTATTTTTGTGCAGAAATAAAAGTTTTCGGAATGACCTGAAAATCCACGGAGACACGTTTTGGAATTAATAAAAAATATTGGCAAAAGAATCAACGTAAGGGGGCCCACAACCTGTCCACAAGGGTGTAGGGCGCGCCCCCTGCGCCTCGTGAGCCCCCTGGACCTCCACTGACCTCAACTCCAACACCATATATTCACGTTCAAGGAGAAAAAAAATCAGAGAGAAGGATTCATCGCGCTTTACGATACGAAGCCGCCGCCAAGCCCTAATCTTCCTCGGGAGGGCTGATTTGGAGTCCGTTCGGGGCTCCGAAGAGGGGAATCCGTCGCCATCGTCATCATCAACCATCCTCCATCACCAATTTCAAGATGCTCACCACTATACCTGGCCATACCTCGGGCCGGGCTGGGCTTCGGGCCGGGCCTAGCCAAGCCCGACGCAAAAAACCAGGCCCGAGCCCGGCTTGGCCCAACCATCGGGCCTGTTTTCTGGGCCCGAGCCCGGCCCGAACACGTAAAAGCCCATCGAGCTTCGGGCCGGGCCGGCCCGACCTTCAGAAAAATGTGAAGACGACGGGCCCGGGCCCGGCCAGGCCCGGGCTTCGGGCTCAAAATCTAGGCCCGAGCCCGGCCCGGGGGCAGCGTCGGGCCGGGTCGGCTCGGGCTTTTTCGGGCCGGGCCGGCCGGGCCGGGCTTCCCATGGCCAGGTCTACTCACCACCGTGCGTGAGTAATCCCATCGTAGGCTACTGGACAGTGATGGGTTGGGTGAGATTTACCATGTAATCGAGTTAGTTTTGTTAGGGTTTGATCCCTAGTATCCATTATGTTTTATGATTGATGTTGCTATGACTTTTCCATGCTTAATGCTTGTCACTAGGGCCCGAGTGCCATGATTTCAGATATGAACCTATTATGTTTTTCATGAATATATGTGAGTTCTTGATCCTATCTTGCAAGTCAATAGTCACCTACTATGTGCTATGATCCGGCAACCCCGAAGTGACAATAATCAGGACCACACTAGGTGATGACCGTAGTTTGAGGAGTTCATGTATTCACTAAGTGCTAATGCTTTGGTCCGGTACTCTGTTAAAAGGAGGCCTCAATATCCCTTAGTTTCCATTAGGACCCTGCTGCCACAAAGGTTAGGACAAAAGATGTCATGCAAGCTCTTTTCCATAACACGTATGACTATATTCGAAATACATGCCTACATTACATTGATGAACTGGATTTAGTTCTGTGTCACCCTATGTTATAACTGTTGCATGATGAATTGCATCCGACATAATTATCCATCATTGATCCATTGCCTACGAGCTTTTCACATATTGATCTTTGCTTAGTTCCTTCTCCGTTGCCACTTTTACTATTGCTACAAAATTGCTACTGTTACCTTTGCCACCGTTATCGTTACTTCTATACTACTTTGCTACTAAATACTTTGCTGCATATATTAAGTCTTTCAGGTGTGGTTGAATTGACAACTCAACTGCTAATACTTGAGAAAATTCTTTGGCTCTCCTTGTGTCGAATCAATAAATTTGGGTTGAATACTCTACCCTCAAAAACTGTTGCGATGCCCTATACATGTGGGTTATCATGTATCCACACATGTATCAAGTTTCCAGTTAATGCAATTCTAGCATGAATAATAGATATTTATCATGATATAAGGAAATGTAAATAACAACTTTATTATTGCCTCTGGGCATATTTCCTCCAGTCTCCCACTTGCACTAGAGTCAAGAATCTAGATTACAATGTAATGATTCTAACACCCATGGAGTCTTGGTGTTGATCATGTTTTGCTCGTGGAAGAGGCTTAGTCAACGGGTCTGCCACATTTAGATCCGTATGTATTTTGCAAATCTCTATGTCTCCCTCCTTGACTTGATCACGGATGGAGTTGAAGCATCTCTTGATGTGTTTGGTTCTTTTGTGAAATCTGGATTCCTTCGCCAAGGCTATTGCTCTAGTATTGTCACAAAATATTTTCATTGGACCCGATGCACTAGTTATTACACCTAGATCGAATATGAACTCCTTCATCCAGACTCCTTCATTCGCTGCTTCTGAAGCAGCTATGTATTCCGCTTCACACGTAGATCCCGCTACGACGCTTTGCTTGGAACTGCACCAACTGACAGCTCCACCATTCAATATAAATACGTATCTGGTTTGTGACTTAGAGTCATTCCGATCAGTGTAGAGCTAGCATCGACGTAACCATTTACGACGAGCTCTTTGTTACCTCCATAAACGAGAAACATATCCTTAGTCCTTTTCATGTACTTCAGGATGTTCTTGACCGCTATCTAGTGATCCACTCCTGGATTACTTTGGTACCTCCCTGCTATACTTATAGCAAGGCACACATCACGTCTGGTACACAGCATAGCATACTTGATAGAACATATGGGTGAAGCATAGGGAATGACTTTCATTTTCTCTCTATCTTATGCAGTGGTCGGGCATTGAGTCTGACTCAACTTCACACCTTGTAACACATGCAATAACCGTTTATTTGAATGATCCATTTTGAACTTCTTCAAAACTTTATCAAGGTATGTGCTTTGTGAAAGTCCAATTAAGCGTCTTGATCTATCTCTATAGATCTTGATGCCCAATATATAAGCAGCTTCACCGAGGTCTTTCATTGAAAAACTCTTATTCAAGTATCCTTTTATGCTATCCAGAAATTCTATATCATTTCCAATCAACAATATGACATCCACATATAATATTAGAAACGCTACAGAGCTCCCACTCACTTTCTTGTAAATACAAGCTTCTCCAAAAGTTTGTATAAAACCATATGCTTCGATCACCTCATCAAAGTGTATATTCCAACTCCTGGAGGCTTGCACCAGTCCATAAATGGATCGCTGGAGCTTGCACCCTTTGTCAGCACCTTTAGGATCGACAAAACCTTCTGGTTGCATCATATACAACTCTTCTTTAAGAAATCCATTTAGGAATGCAGTTTGGACATCCATTTGCTAGATTTCATAATCATAAAATGCGGCAATTGCTAACATGATTCATACATACTTAAGCATCGCTACGGGCGATAAAGTCTCATTGTAGTCAACTCCTTTAACTTGTCGAAAACATTTTGCGACAAGTCGAGCTTTGTAGATAGTAACATTACCATCAGCGCCAGTTAGACCTGGCCATGGGAAGCCCGACCCGGCTGGCCCTGCCCGAAAAAGCCCAACCCAGCCCGGCCCAACGCTGCCCCCGGGCCGGGCTTAGGCCTAGATTTTGAGCCCGAAGCCCGGGCCGGGCCGGGCTTGGGCCCGTCGTTTTCACGATTTTCTAAAGGTCGGGCCAGGCTGGCCCGAAGCCCAATGGGCTTTTACGTGTTTGGGTCGGGCTCGGGCCCAGAAAACAAGCCCGATGGCCGCCCCAGGCCGGGCTCGGGCCTGGGTTTTTTGCGTCGGGCTTGGCTAGGCCCGGCCCGAAGCACGGCCCAGCCTGAGTTATGGCCAGGTATAGCGCGAGTTTTCTTCTTAAAGATCCATTTATTCTCTATGGCTTGCCGATCATCGGGCAAGTCCACCAAAGTCCATACTTTGTTCTCATACATGGATCCCATCTCAGATTTCATGGCCTCAAGCCACTTTGCGGAATCTGGGCTCATCATCGCTTCCTCATAGTTCATAGGTTCGTCATGGTCTAGTAACATGACTTCCAGAACAGGATTATTGTACCACTCTGGTGCGGAACATGCTCTGGTTGACCTACGAGGTTCTGTAGTAACTTGATCTGAAGTTTCATGATCATTATCATTAGCTTCCTCACTAGTTGGTGTAGGCATCACTGGAACTGATTTCTGTGATGAACTACTTTCCAATTCAAGAGAAGGTACAATTACCTCATCAAGTTCTACTTTCCTCCCACTCACTTCTTTCTAGAGAAACTCCTTCTCTAGAAAGGATCCATTCTTAGCAACAAAGATCTTTCCTTTGGATCTGTGATAGAAGGTGTACCCAACAGTCTCTTGGGTATCCTATGAAGACGCACTTCTCCGATTTAGGTTCGAGCTTCTCGGGCTGAAGCTTTTTCACATAAGCTTCGCAACCCCAAACTTTAAGAATGACAACTTAGGTTTCTTGCCAAACCACAGTTCATACGGTGTCATCTCAACAGATTTAGATGATGCCCTATTTAAAGTGAATGCAGCTGTCTCCAATGCATAACCACAAAACGATAGTGGCAAATCGGTAAGAGACATCATAGATCGCACCATATCTAATACAATACGGTTACGACGTTCGGACACACCATTACGCTGTTGTGTTCCAGGTGGCGTGAGTTGTGAAACTATTCCACATTGTTTTAAATGAAGGACAGACTCATAACTCAAATATTCGCCTCCGTGATCAGATCGTAGAAACTTTATTTTCTTGTTACGATGATTCTCCACTTCACTCTGAAATTATATGAACTTTTCAAATGTTTCAGACTTGTGTTTCATTAAGTAGATATACCCATATCTGCTCAAATCATTTGTGAAGGTCAGAAAATAATGATACCCGCCGCGAGCCTCAACACTCATCGGACATCATACATCTGTATGTATTATTTCCAATAAGTCAGTAGCTCGCTCCATTGTTCTGGAGAACAGAGTCTTAGTCATCTTGCCCATGAGGCATGGTTCGCAAGCATCAAATGATTCATAATCAAGTGATTCCAAAAGTCCATCTGCATGGAGTTTCTTCATGCGCTTTACACCAATATGACCTAAACGTCAGTGCCACAAATATGTTGCACTATCATTATCAACTTTGCATCTTTTGGCATTAATATTATGAATATGTGTATCACTACGATCGAGATTCAACAAAAATAGAACACTCTTCAAGGGTGCATGACCATAAAAGATATTAATCGTATAAATAGAACAACTATTATTCTCTGATTTAAATGAATAATTGTCTCGCATTAAACAAGATCCAGATATAATGTTCATGCTCAACGCTGGCACCAAATAACAATTATTCAGTTCTAAAACTAATCCCGAAGGTAGATGTATAGGCAGCATGCCGACGGTGATCACATCGACCTTGGAACCATTCCCAACGCGCATCATCACCTCGACCTTAGCCAATCTTCATTTAATCCATAGCCCCTGTTTCGAGTTACAAATATGAGCAACGGGACCGGTATCAAATACGTAGGCACTACTACGAGCATTAGTAAGGTACACATCAATAACATGTATATCGAATATACCTTTGTTCACATTGCCATCCTTCTTATCCACCAAATACTTGGGGCAGTTCCGCTTCCAGTGACCAATCCCTTTGCAGTAGAAGCACTCAGTTTCAGGCTTAGGTCCAGACTTGGGCTTCTTCCCGAGAGTAGCAACTTGCTTGCCATTCTTCTTGAAGTTCCCCTTCTTTCCTTTGCCCTTTTTCTTGAAACTAGTGGTCTTTTTAACCATCAATACTTGATGCTCCTTGATTTCTACCTCCGCAACTTTGAGCATTGCGAAGAGCTTGAGAATAGTCTTTTCCATCCCTTGCATATTATAGTTCATCATAGAGCCTTTATAGCTTGGTGGCAGTGATTGAAGAACTCTGTCAATAACACTAGCATCTAGAAGATTAACTCTCAGCTGAGTCAAGTGTTTATGATACCCATACACTTTGAGTATGTGTTCACTGACAGAACTATTCTCCTCCATCTTGCAACTATAGAACTTGTTGGAGATCGACTTCATATCTCTCAACTCGGGCATTTGCTTAAAATATTAACTTCAACTCCTGGAACATCTCATATGCTCCATGACGTTCAAAACATCTTTGAAGTCCCGATTCTACGCCGTAAAGCATGGGACACTGAACTATCAAGTAGTCATAAACACGCGCCTGCTAGGCATTCACAATGTCTGCAGTTGCTGGAGGGGGTGCCACGCCTAGCGGTGCGTCAAGGACATAATTCTTCTGTGCAGCAATGAGGATAACCCTCAAGTTACGGACCCAGTCTTCATGGCAGTTGAAAGGTGGCTCTGGAATGCGAGGAAGGTGATGCGGCTTATGCTGAGTCGGTCTGTGCCGCAGAAGAGTTAAAATACTATAAAGACAATGTTGACCCGGCAGATATGACATCCTTGAAGAATCCCACCACAGAGCATGAGCCGGAGATGAAGTTCAAATTGGCGGAGGATACCAAGATGGTCGATTTTGTTCCTGGCGATTCATCTAAGCAGTTTAGTATCAGCGCCAATCTGGATGCTAAATAGGAAAGCGCGCTCATCGAGTTCATCCGTGAGAATCGGGACATCTTTGCATGGAAACCTTCTGACATGCCGGGTGTACCGAGAGAACTCGCTGAGCACACTCTCAACATTGATCCAAAGTTTAAGCCGGTCAAGCAGTTCCGTCGGCAGTTTAACGAAGAGAGGCGCGAGGCCATTGGACAAGAGGTGGCCCGGCTCTTGGCGGCCGGGTTTATCATTGAGGTATTTCATCCAGAGTGGTTGGATAACTCGGTGTTGGTGCTTAAGAAGAACGGCACTTGGCGTATGTGTGTGGATTATACGGACTTAAACAAACCTTGTCCGGCTGATCCTTTTGCTCTTCCGCGTATTGATCAAATTATTGATGCTACGGCGGGATGTGAGCGTTTGAGTTTTCTGTATGCTTACTCTAGATATCATCAGATCAAGATGGCGGTTAAGGACCAGGAGAATACAGCGTTCATTACTCCTTTTGGAGCCTTCTGCTATGTTTCTATGCCTTTTGGGCTTAAGAGTGCCCAGGCGACTTATCAGCGTTGTGTGCAGAATTGCCTTCATACTCAGATCGGCCGCAATGTGCATGCTTACGTGGATGATATTGTGGTGAAGTCCAGAAAGAAGGAAACGTTGATAGATGATCTCAAGGAGACCTTTGATAATCTCCGGGTGTACAACATGATGCTTAACCCGATGAAGTGCATCTTTGGTGTGCCAGCAGGTAAGCTTTTGGGCTTTCTGGTTTCTAACAGAGGCATTGAGGCTAACCCGGAGAAGATCAAGGCTATCACCTCTTTGGCAAAACCCAAGTGCATCAATGATGTTCAGCGATTGGCGGGTCAAATTGGTGCCTTAAGCCGGTTCATAAGCCGGTTGGTTGAGAAGGCCATACCACTGTATCAAATGTTGAAGAAGACAGATAACTTCATCTGGAGTGATGCTGCTAATGTTGCCTTTGAGGATTTGAAGAGACAATTGGCTGAGCCGCCGGTCCTTGCTGCTCCCGTTGACAAAGAGCCGTTGATGTTGTATGTGGCTGCTAATGCATGCGCTGCCAGTGTAGCTATTGTGGTGGAGCGAAAGGAGTCTGGTAAAGAATATCCGGTTCAACGTCCAGTTTACTACATCGGTGAGGTGCTCATTGAGTCCAAACAAAGGTATCCACATTGGCAGAAACTTGTTTATGGGGTGTTCATGGCTAGTCGGAAGCTTAAGCCGTATTTTCTGGGTCATCCCATCACTATGGTCAGTTCTGCTCCTTTGGGGGATATCATCCAGAACAGAGAGGCTACAGGACGATTCGCCAAGTGGGCTATTGAGCTTGGGCCTCATGGCTTAAAGTATGTACCTCGCACTGCTATCAAATCTCAAGCACTGGTGGTTTCCATCAATGATTGGACAGAGTTACAAGCGCCTGAAGAGAAGCCAGATAACACATACTAGACAATTCACTTTGATGGATCCAGGCAATTGTAAGGCTCGGGGGCTGGAGTTATTTTGGCTTCCCCTCGAGGTGATAAATTTTGTTATGTGCTAAGATTGATGTTTCCATGTACTAATAATGCAGCTGAGTATGAGGCTTTACTCCATGGTCTTCGGATGGCTAAGGAGATGAACTTAAGCTGGGTAAGATGCTTTGGCGACTCAGACTTAGTAGCCCAGCAAGTCTCAGGCAAGTGGGATTCCAAAGATCCTCTCATGGCGGCTTATCGCCGTGAAGTTGATGCTGTAGCTGGACATTTCAAGGGTTATCAAGTGGAACACATAGATCGCAGGAAGAATGAGGCAGCTGATGCTCTAAGCCGGCTTGGGTCTCAACGTAAACCGGTACCCCCGAATACATTTTTGGATGTTTTGCATAATCCATTTGTCAAGTTACCTACAGAGGAAGACTTGGCTGTGCCTGACCCGGAGGCACAGTTGGTGGCGGCTCTTCACGTCATCCCAGATTGGACGGTGCCATATTTGGCTTACATGACCCCGGGAGAACTGCCTGAGGATGAAACATTGGCTCGACAGATAACCCGGCGGTCTAAGTTAATGACGATTACTAATGGCGAGTTACATCACCGCAGTGTCACTGAGGCGTTTCAATGATGTGTATCCCCTGAAGAAGGCCAAGAGATTCTTCGTGAGATCCATGAAGGGGATTGCAGCCATCACGCCATTTCAAAGTCCCTTGTGGCCAAAGCTTTCCATCACGGGTTTTATTGGCTGACGGATCATGCAGATGCAGAAGATCTGGTCAGTAAATGTGACGGGTGTCAGAAATTTTCATGACGCGCTCATGTGCCGGCTCAAGAGTTAAGGATGATACAGATTACTTGGCCGTTTGCGGTACGGGATCTTGACATGGTTGGACCTTTCAAAAGATCCAAAGACAAAAAAGACTCACCTCTTGGTGGTAGTGGATAAATTCACAAAGTGGGTGGAAGCAGAGCCAGTCAGTAAGTGTGACGCAGCAACGGCGGTTCAATTCATGAAAAAGGTGATTTCTCGTTTTGGCTTCCCCCACAGCATCATAACTGATAATGGCACTAACTTGTCCAAGGGGGCTATGGAGGATTTCTGTCAACGTGAGCATATCCGGCTCGATGTCTCATCAGTAGCTCACCCCCAATCCAATGGTCAAGCAGAAAGAGCCAATCAGGAGATTTTAAAGGGTATCAAACCCCGGGTTTTAGTTCCTTTGCAACGAACGACGGGTTGTTGGGTGGAGGAGTTACCATCAGTGTTGTGGAGCATCAATACCACCCCCAATAGATCTACGGGTTATACCCCTTTCTTTATGGTTTATGGAGCAGAGGCGGTTCTTCCTAGTGACATCCGCCATGACTCGCCCCGAGTGGCGGCTTATGTGGAAGCTAACAATGAACAAGCACGACGAGAGGCACTTGACCTGTTGGATGAAAAGCGTGACTTAGCAGCAGCTTGCTCGGTGATTTACCAACAGGACATGCGGCGTTATCACAACCGCCGGGTTAAATCAAGAACCTTTCAGGAAGGCGACTTGGTGCTCCAGCTCATCCAAGATCAGACTGATGCACACAAGTTATCCCCACCTTGGGAAGGGCCCTTTGTGGTCAGCAAGAATTTGAACAGTGGGTCATACTATCTTATCGATGTTCGAGAGCGCAAAGACTCACGTAAGTCGGAGGAGGAGACTCGTCGGCCGTGGAACATAGCTCATCTTCAGGCTTGCTACACTTGAGCCATCGGCTCACATGATGTACATATCTTGGTGATGTATATATTATCAGTAATAAAGCAGGACCTCTGTCCTTTTCATCCCCACAGATTATATGTCTTCATTTTTCATAATTGTACAAAGACCATTGGGGGCTGATCGTATTCAAATCTAGCTTAACCCGATGTTGGTCCGACTCAGATCATATTCGAATCAGAGTCGTTAAATATTCTTAAGGTCACTTGGGGGCTTCCTGTTCAAACATAGGTCGTATTCAAACCAAAGAGAACATAGCTGGTGGTACCCACTTGATCGGCGCAATGCCAAAACTCACTTGGGGGCTTCTTGATCGTATTCGAATCATAGATTAACCTCTCTTAAGTCTGACCCATATCGTATTCAAATCAGAGTCGTTAAATATTCTTAAGGTCATTTGGGGGCTTCCTGTTCAAACATAGGTCGTATTCGAACCAAAGAGAACATAGTTGTCGGTACCCTCTTGATCGGCGCAATGCCAAAGCCACTCGGGGCTACATGGTTGTATTCGAACCCTAGCTTAACCCCTTTGGGACGGTTTACTGATCGTATTTGAATCAGAAGCCTTAAGTTTGTTTTTCCTATGTTTTTGCTTAAGTATTTTTTGAAATGCTATTTTGGATTTGTCTTATAATCTTTTTTGTCCATGACTCAAGACATATAAGATTTTTTGAGCCGGCTTAACTTTGAAGCAATCGGTGGCCCGACTTATGATAAATTTCAAAAGAGTCATGGTTCATAAAACTGAGACATCACCCTTATTGACCAGGTCAATTAAACCGACAGTAAGAAGCTTGATACCTCAGGTATGATGTTTTTAGTTATATTACAATTCTGATCAGAATTATTTATAACTCATATTTTACATTATGTGGGATAATTATAACCCGCCCTGCGGTAAGCCGCCGAGGGTCTTTGTGATCTACTTCTATGCAGAGTTCATTACAGGATTTCTTATGCATAAAAGAAATCAAAAAGCAAAGACAGAGTACAAATATGATGGCGATTTAAAGCAATGTTAAGGCATCAAAACATGCACGAAGGCACGGCGCAGCAAAGTTGTCTCTACTCCTATTACATGACTCCCCAAGTCAAAATAATTAAGCATTGTTTTTCAGCAAGGTTACAAATATGAGCCGCCGGACGGGTTAGTTCCCTGGATTGCCTGAAGCCATGCTGGCTAAAGCGCGCTGAGACCCGGTGTAGAGTTGCTCCACCAGGGTATAAACCGCCTTTAGCTTGACCAGAGAGTCCTGGTTCAGATTTGAGCTCCTGGGCCCTACATACCAATATCAGGTGCGTTAAGAGACAAAAAAATTATGATCATTAAAAAAGTAGAGCTTCTCTAAACTTGCAGGGCGACTTACCAAAGATTGCAGTAACCATTTGAGTCACGGCAGTTTAAGCCGGACAATTCATTGGTTACCTTTTCAAGAGCCGCCTCCGAATCAGCAGCCCGTTGAGTTAAAGCATTCTTTTCCTCAGCCCAAGTTTTTCTTTCTGCTTCAAAATCGACCTTCAGCTTCTCTTGTTCAGAAACACTGAATTCAAACTTGGAGTTAGCTTTTTGGGTCTCTGTTTCTTAAGCTTGCAGGCGTTTCTTCAAGTCAGTAATTTCTGTTTGCAATTGACTAGTGCTAACCTGCATAAGGACCGGATCAAAATCATGGTCATTAAGCATCTTATATTCAAAAGTCCCAAGCACTTTGCAAGCAAGACTACTTGGCACTTGGGGGCTAATGTCTACCGCGGAAGTCTATTTACAGTGGCGATTCATAAAAGATTGGCGATTCACAAATTTTAAGTCCCAACTACTTTGCAAGCAAGACTACTTGGCACTTGGGGGCTAATGCATATTGCAATTCAAAATTACACAGTTAAACATGACCTATGCAAGCATGTGAAGGACCAGCTCATTCATTTTGATTAAACCGACCCTTGGGGGCTACGGATTAAGTCGGATTTTTTACAGGTTTCTAATGAGTGTCTAATATTTTTCTAAGTCTACAGTATATTCTTCATAAAGCAATAGACTTGGGGGAAAGAGGAAGTCATACCTTAATTTTATGGTGCATCTGTTTCACCATGTCAATTTCAACGTCGCGGCTACTATGGACTTGGCTCATGTAGCCGGAATAGATGTCCACAATACTCATATGAGCATAATTTGCAACGTCAAGCTTGACCCGATGATGGCTCAGAAGTTCTTCTTTGGCGGAACACTTGGCCAGTATATTTGGCCTTCCCGGCTCAACAAAGCCAGTGCCAGTAATCTCAACATCAGTATTTTGTTGCTCATCTGTGCGGATTGGGCTAGTGGCTTCTGGATTCTCAGAGCCATCAACGGCACATTCAGCAGGCAAGTCAGCAGTGGGAGTCAGTATGTTTTGAGCTGGCTCAGATGGCGGATCATGAGTTGACGAGTTGGGTGCAGCAGTGTCAAGAGCTGGCTCAGATGGCGGGTCATGAGTTGACGAGCTGGGGGCAGCAGTTTTAAGAACCGGCTCAGTCACGATTGTGTCTTCAGCCGGCTTGCTCTTTCTAACCCGCTTGCTGGGTTTTGCTTGTCCACTGCGTCAGAACAAAGGTTAATACAGAAGCAAGGGATTAACGTAAATACAAGTAAGGGAATTATTGTTACCCTGGTCCAGTCTTGAAAGCCGGCAGATTGGATTGCATTGAGTCGCCGGAGGAAGGAGAAGTTTCCTGATAATCCGAATCAGAAGAGTTGAGTGGTTGACGGGTAAGACCCGCCAAAGGGTAAGCAATATTTAAAACAGAGGTGACCTCATTCCGGTGCTTCCTTGGCGTGTTTGGTAAGCCGGAGGAGAGCTCTGCATCCTTGCTAGTCCGAGTATGTCTCCGGCTTTCATAAATCTGCCGCTTCAAAAGAAATTGAGGATCGTGATAAGCTAAAGGATGGGAAAACCTTACTTTCCGGGTCACTCCACGGATTTTCCATCTTGGCGAAGGCTCGGAGTCGGAGGAAAGGATAGTTACCTCATCAGCCTTGTTACGGCTTGCCCCTGTGTCCTCCTGCTGATAATTAGTGGCAATAAGATAATTAAAAAATGAGCCAAGAGAGTCAAGGGCTACCTCCGACTCAGAAGAATCTTCAAGCCCAAGTAAGTTGGAGGCGCTGGCTTTCTTGCCCTTCTTCTTAGCGGCCTCTTTCCTGACGACTTTCTTCAGTTTTCTGGCTTTCTTTGCGGCCTCATGATCATATTTGGCCTTCCAGAATTTATCACCCGCCTGGGAGAAGTTAAACAGAGATATGAGTAAGGGTGAAACATCATAGAATCAAAGTAATACATTGAGTTGGGCGGCTTACCACTGGAGCCGGATTAGGTTCACGGAAGGGAGCTAAGCCCACCTTACCGCAGTTTGCTAAACTCTCATTTAAAAGAGACTTTGTCATATCATTGATGACATGGTCAGGCAAGTCATCAGGACTGTGTCGCAGAGGGTCATCCTTTTTGCCAGTGTAGGTGCACATCAAGCCGGGGCGGTGGCTCAATGGAATAACCCACCAGGCGAGCCAAACCTGGATTAAATCAATGTTGGTCAGCCCGTTCCCCAGAAGAGCCTTGATCTTAGCCAGGGTGGGGGCGAGCATTTTACGTTCGGCGGCTGTTATCTTGTTAGGGAGCGGATGTGTGGAGTCCGGACGGAGAGCACGCAAGCCGGGCAGAGGATTTTCACCAGCCGGAGAGGTGTCTTGGCAGTAAAACCAGGTCTTATTCCAGTCTTTGGGATAACTCGGTGGATTGGCATAAGGAAAGACCACGTCCCTTCGACGCTGGATTGATACACCACCAAGTTCCAAGCTCTGGCCGCTGGCGCATTCATTCTGCCGGTTCAAGTAAAATAACTCTCTGAACAGCAACATATTGGGTTCTTCTCCAAGATATACTTCACTTAATACTTGGAAGTTGCATATGTTAGACACAGAATTGGGTCCGATGTCTTGTGGGCGAAGATCGAAGAAGTGCAACACATCTCTGAAGAATTTTGAGCCGGGTGGAGAGAAACCCCGGTTCATGTGATCCGTGAACACGATAACCTCCCCCTCTTTGGGCTGGGGAAATGTTTCTTCCGGGTCTGGGGCATGATAGGACATGATTTCTCTCTTCGGCAAATATCCGGTTTTCACAAAAATTGTCAAACGTGCTTTCTATGACAATCGATTTGACCCAGTTGCAGGAAGTGGGAGCTTTGGGTGCCATTGTGACAAAGCCTAAAGAGTAAAAATTCCCAGTTCAAATTTAAGCCGGACAGAAACATTACAGTATAGATTCAATATGGCGGCTTATGAAGGGGTCTAATGGTATAAGGATAATTATATCAAAGCTATTTAAGCCGCCATGGGATTAATTAAACCGCCATCTGTGGTCAAGGTTATCAAGTGAGATTTGTCTCTTTAAAAAGCCGGTGACAAGAGTCGCCATGGTTAGATGTATCTAACAAAGTGAACATTTTTTCCTAAGTGTTGCATAAACAGGTTTCACAAACTGCAGTTATTATTTTCGATCAAATGGTTGTTCGAAAATAAAAAAATTCTAGACCTAAAAACATGGCACAGAGGAGTTCATGCACCCTAATGAGGATTATTTGCAGAAAAAGAAGATCTGCTAGTGTATAAAATGGATGCGGAATATCTACCGCACGAGATTTATGCTATTGTTGGATCAAAAGAAGCCATAGCAGGGGGAACACAAAGAACAAGGATGAACTATGCACTGTACAGAAGAACTCGCCAAACCCTAAATATCGATCTAAGATGCAGAAAGGGGAAGCTTACAGCGTTGGATCTGTTGCGGAAGGGCGCCGCTGTTCTCTGGTCAGATTCAGGTCGATGCAGTGGCCAAGGTTGATGGAGACGAGGTGCGCTACGGTGACGGCGGGGCTCGAGCGATAGTGGGGGTGTGAGAGGAAGAAGAAGACAAAGGGAGAGAATGAAGAAAGACCTGGTCGGGTCTATTTATAAGGAAACACCACCAAAAGAGCGCGAAAAACGGGGAGGCCAAAAAACATAAGTTATACAACTACAATGACACCTTGATTTTTGGGATGATCATTAAGATAAAGATCCGTTGGATACATTGATCAAAACATGCATTTATGGCAGGTGACATCATGGCGGGTTACCCCAGATCCATAGGATGACGTCATGGCGGGTTACGAAAGTTTCAGGGCAGAAGATTTTTCTTAAGTGTCGAAGATTGACATGAACCAGTTCAAATCAATCTGGGCCTAATGTTGGGGATATAACTATTGGTATAACCCGCCCAGGAGGGGCCGGGTTATACTTGCAAGTATTCTTGAAGCCCAAGACCCAGGATGGAGATGGCGGTTCAAGAAAGGGCCCAAAGCCCAGAGGCAACTTAAGGCACGTAGTGATAAACCGCCATATGTATGTGACTTGTATTGTAAAGCAAGAATAGTTAAGAGACCGAGCCGGACACTGTTTATGAGCCGGCCGGGACTCCGTGAGCCGCTGGGCGTCGACCTCTGTATATAAAGGGATGACCTGGCGGCGGTTCAGGGCAAGTAACATCAACTCGAGAGCTAGGTCAAGCGATTCGCTTTCTGGTTAACGAGTCATAAGCAATCCCACTCAAAACTGGATTGTAGGCTTTTACCTTCACCGCAAGGGGCCGAACCAGTATAAACCTCGTGTCCTTTGTCCCGTTTAACCCCTTTAGCTTCCTAGTTGCGATGGCTCCATGACTAAGTCCTTACGCTAGGACATCTGACGTGACAATTCCACGACACCCCCCATTGGAACCGCATGGGAGAAACAAAGAGAGAACATTATCTCTTTGCTAGTTTTGCATTAAGATGTTAGCATTTGCAGGACTTAGCAAAATAGGTGAAATTAGTGGTCCAGGCCAATATTTGCAGAGTATCCTACAGTTTTAGGGGTTTCGCAAATTGGTCTTGTTAATAGTGCTACTTACTAGTATTACTCTGTTTTGGACCTTGTTATTTTCAGTGTTTGTCTTAAATATTGTGTTTCTATAGAGTATTTTGTATTCCAGAACATATGTGTGATGTAATATATTTCTATGGCCTACATGTTGAAATTATACATCCACTATTTGCAATTGAGATTTTTTTTAAAAAAAATCTTGCAAATAAAAACCAATTCATCTTAATTGAGACTTTTGGCTTAATACGAGTAATAATTGATATGCAAAATTCAAAGTGGTTTTCTTCAAATTGATGCTTGGATCACAAGATAGTCATATGGATCTACTTCATACGCAGATTATTGTCACTACTGTTAAAGCCTACATTTTGTCATTTTGACATCATGATTGCTTTACGAAGTGCTCTCCCACATATTTTACTAAGCCATGACATAAGGCATTACGAGTGAGTATCTATTGATTTCATCAAATTATACTCCTTAGTGCTACAAGATCTACTCCAATTTGGAGATTATCTTCAACGTGTCATACTTAGCAATTCGAGATTCACACTAATGGTTTCAAGCTAACTTCTTGAAATATCCATTAAATTTTGCAAAATTCATTAAACACTAACCATGGTGGTCTTTAATTTACTAACAGTAAATTAATTATCTCTGGTAATCGATGGCTGGAGAATTTGAGGCATACACCCTTAATGGCCACCACTGCTCCACCTGGGCCATGGACATCATGACCACTCTTGTGTCTCGTGGGATAATGTGTGCAATCCAAGACCCGTGGATTCACGTCCAGTCGGAGGCACACCGCTAATAGAACAAAATGTTGCCTTATACATCGTAAGGTATTATATCGATCCAGATCTCAACATTTGACTCTTCTGTATCAGCAATCTCTGGGATGCAAAGGACCTCAAGGGCAAAGGTTTGAAGGTCACTTCAACCTTCAAACCAACTCAACTAACATGGTTGAAGACTTCGTCTAGTCTCTCAATCTCCTGAGTGGTCAATATAATTTATGTCCATTTGTGATGTTCTAATAAGAACATAAGTATTGTTGTCATCATATATTATATATTACAATATATTGTATCATCACTTTGGTACAACACATTTGTATGTATTCTATATATCTGACAGTGATTTTCATATTGAGGATCTTCAAGTCTATATATAGATTTCTGCGGGGGTCAATCTGGTGAAAGATGATATGTGCCTTGTGGACATATGCACCACGAACTCTATATTCAGGGAAGTGAAATGTTTCTATTCTCATTGAGAGAAAAGGATATATTTTAAAATCCCTAGATGCGATGATGTAATTGTTGGCTCAACTCGAGTCATATTTACTATCCCTATGGGTATTCGAGTAGAATCAAGGATGCTTAGTGTGTCCGGGTCAACTCATACCCTAATAAACTATAGAGATATTTGTTAAAATAGTTTCCATAGCAAAACTTATGATGACAAGAAAGAGGAATATCTTCTCTTTACTATATGCAATGGATATGACAAGCACATTCTCTATGTATCATCAGGATAGTACTACACATACTACAAAACCCGTAACACATGTTGCGTACAAGATAATTTTCCAGAATGTTTGTTGCATGACAAACTTGGCATACTCGCCTTGGTCATCCAAACATTGGGTTGAAATCGAAACTATCTGGAATTCCATTGGTTTATGATTATCGTGATATGTACACTACATGTGACACAAGGAAGCCAATTTTAAGTCTCGCGCACCTTAAAGTCTACGTTGAACCACTCAGACTCCTTGAATGCATCAAGTCGAGGTAAGTGGCTCTTCCCAAGCACTGACTAGACTATTCAGGTATTCCATGGTTTTAAAATACACATCTACATGATGGTCTCAAGTGTGTCTTTATCCACACGAAAACCATTGTTGATTATAATGACCATTGATTTCAAGCAAATCAAATGGGCAATGTTGCAAAATTCTCCTTCGTGCCTTTAATATGGCCCTAGGATAGAAGTTTAGAACTTTGTCTTAATGTCTAGACTCAGACTGGTTTGGTGGAATCCTTTATCCAAAGAATTAAGCTCATTGCATTATCTTTACTTTGGAATTGCAACTTACCAACTTTATGTTGGAGTCATGCAGTTTTACACGCTCGTGACCAAACTGCATAATATTATTCCCCTCTATCTTTGATACGTGGAAATCTACCAAGTGTTTCCCATCTGCAGTAATTCAGTTATATACTGATATCACCACCCTGACATACATCATTGGCCCCTCAACATATAGTTGGGATCTATGTGAGGAATAATTGTATTTGCGCCAATACCTCAAGCCCCTCAGATGGGGAGTTATTCAAGGTCAGTATGTTGATTCAGTGAGGAACATTTCTGGGCATTAGGGGGAGATTTCATGTACCATAAAGAATGTTAGGAAACTAGTGGAATGTTCAACACATTTCTGCCTCAAATCCACGTACTCAAAGATCTGAACCATGCGTTCAGAACATTTGCAACACATTGCAAATAACCTGTCGGATTCATTTACTGACGATAATGGTCTCACACAATCCTACAATCCTGCAAAAAGGCCTGAAAGAGTGAAGGTACCAACACAATCCACTCCACTCCCCATTCGAAACAACATGGGGAGATGTATGGAAAAAGTACATCAGGATTCAGCTTCTTGCAAGCAAGGATATCGAGGCCTCTGAATCAGTAAATGCAAGTCAACTTCACATTGACAGACACCCAATGGGTAGTATACACCTAGTGGATGGGAAACCTCCAGCAACCCAGGTCATAGTGCACACAATGACCGAGACATCAGAATACCAGACTCAACTGCATTGGGAAATCACGGGCAGTCACCATGAGTAATGATATTTCCATCAACTATATATACATATATAGATTTTGGAGAAACACGGAAGTCTACAATTGTCGACATACATTTCTCAACTAGATTGCCTTTCAAATGATTCAGATCCAAAGACCATGGCCATGGCAAAGTGCGAACAATACTCAGACTGAACTCGGGCAAAGGGTATAATATAGGTAGAAATAATCTTGCTCAATAAAGGGAGGGTATTCACATAAGCAATACCTACACTAGTTTTGTTCTGGAAACATAATTGAGAACAACAAGGTGGTGAAACATAGAGCAAGTATTGTAGCACATGGGTTCATGCAGACACCCAACTATTCTCTAGAGGCGGAGTCTCATTCCGATAACTTATATCATTGGTGGTACAAATCATCTATCTATGCAGTTGATAGATGTAGTGATTACATATCCATGTGGATCACTAGATTCAGACATAGATGGTTCCCATTGGAACCCCACTTCTAAATCGAAATGCAAAACGCAACATACATTGTGTAAAATTAGTATGTCACTATACATCTTATTGTTATCGATATATTTTGGTACAACCGACGTAGTGAGTTCCTTATTCACAAAGGTTACTCCTACACTGATGATTACCCATACATGTTAAGCATGTGATCATCTAAGTGACGAAATTTGAGATGAAGGATTTGGGTAGAACCTCGAGCATCTTCACCCATACATTATGGTACACCACGTCGTCTATATCCAGATTATATTGGAGAAATTAATTGTGGACAGGTCTTATCCATCAGTAATTTTCATGGTTATTTATTCTCTAGATGTAGAGAAAGATTCATCTAGACCATAAGGAGATGGAAATAAGATGTTGGGACCTAAGGTTCCATATCACAGTGCATGCATTGGATTCACCAAACACAATTGGTTGAGGCTCAAGAATATCTTTTGATATCTCCAATGCATCAAACATCTTGTCCTAATCTTTCATTTTCATAGAAATCTGGATACCAATATCGTTGGATACATCGATCAGATCCCTATCATGTGAGATCGTATACAGGCTTTGTGTTCCTACTAGGTGTGATAGCCATCCCATGAAAGTCTTTGAAACAGACATGACTACATCTACCAACCATTATCTCTAAGACAATGTTGCTCGGATGCAAACATGCTATATAATAAGCAATATCACTATATTGCCCATCTTGCAAGTCAAATCATGCGACAACCTTGCTAATTTATTCATGAAGTCTCTACCATCTACAACATTTCAAAACATGTTCATGGAATTGGTATTCGACGGCTTCGATGTTTGCAAGAATCAGGGGGAGTATCTTTCTGAATTGTTCATGTTCAATGCATCATATTATACTCTTTTTCCGTTCACGAGTTTACTTTTACAGGTTCTCATCAAGGTTTTTAATGAGGTAACATCAACGCAAGATCATATGTCATACTTTTTGTTTTCCCCACCGGGTTTTTTAGGAAAAGTATATATGGCATATTTATTGTCCTCTAAATTCTATGAGTTTCTCATATTGAGTTGAAAGAGACAATAACCATTATATGTTGCATCATTTTTCTCCTTATTTTCCCATTGGGTTTGAAGGAGTTTTAACAACATATCAAACACCTATCTCCTCACATTTTTCCCACAAGATTTTTGGAGGAGAATTTGTCAAGATGATAATGTCTACAAGGATAGCATAGATTAGGGGGAGTGTTGAGATTTAATTAACCCATGTGTTAATTAAAGAGAATCTCCACTATCCCTGACCGCCATGCACAAGGGACGCGACTGTTCACTCGCGTCTCTCTGGACCATCGCGTTTGTTTGATGCATTCCCTCGGGGCAAAATTTCGTGTTTTGACCATTTTCTGAAAGTTAATCAAGATCTGACCCTAATTTGCAAAAATTTCGGGATCTGATCCTTTTGCTACCACCAGGGTCCATGGCGGTAGGGTGTAACAGCCTACCGCCAGGGACCTTGGTGGTAGGAAACATCCCTACCGCCAAACAGGCTGACGGTATCCTGTACACCCCTACTGCCAAAGTGCCCGGCGATAGTTGCGAGCATGCACTGTGTTCCATACTTAGGAGGAATTTGCGGTAGATCATGCAACCCTATCGCCAAGGACCTTGGAGGTAGGCTGTTATAACCTACCGCCATGGATCTTGGCGGTAAGAAAATGGTTAGATCCGGAAAAAAAATCAAGGCAGGGTCAGATCTAGGTTAAGTTTCGCAAAAGGGTCAAAACACGAAATTTAGCCTCCCCTCGAGGCTATATATACCTGTAATCAATCATCAATAAAGACGACTGTTCACTTTTACAACGACTGTTCACTTTTACATCTGTGCATCTTGCCTCCCGTTTTATGTTAAAACAACACCTAAGAGCGTAAGATCAAGATCCTGTGGCTTAGGCTACTCATAGTAGTGGGGAGTATTTTATACTAGTATCATGCGTATAATACTAGTGTATGATACTATCTCCATAGTGCATAGTATTATAGAGTAGTATTCTCTTTTCGTGGGGGGCGGGTTTGGCTAGCGACCAAAACCTAGCCGCCGCCGCCAAGAGAGCCATCTTTCCGGCGCCGTTTTCCGACGGCTCTCCTCCGCCGGCGACCTATTGGTCGTCGGTCGTGAGGGGGGTCGCCGGATCCCGTGCGTGCAGATCGTTTTTTGCTTTAGGTTTAGAGCCCTAATAGCCTAGGTTTTTAGATCGTCCGACGTCTTGGCTTCGACGGCGGCGACGGCGATGCTGAATAAAGAAGCTCCAGGTTCTTCTCGGCCGAGGCGATCGTCTCTTTGCTCGGTGATGGATTTGGGAACCAGTCTGTTCAAGTGGGGATATCGTGGCGGCGACGGCATCCTTGTGGTGGACTTGTGTCCTCGGGCTCCGCCGTTGCGACGACGTCTGCTCCAGCGTCGGCGCGGAGCTTGGGAGGTAGTTCGGGAGCAGATGCAGATTGTGATCTGCATCGACGACATCTGGAAGACAGAACGTGTGATGGGTTCGTGGTTGATGGATGGCAGGTATGGTTTCCTACTTCGGCGTCTTAGTCGTTGTGGGGTCTCAGATCTGGAGTTCGATAGCGTGTCCGGGGTGTTGCCCCGGTCTGATTCGTTCAACAGCAATGGCTTCATCTTTGGTGAGCCACCTTGGAGGTCCGCAAAGCTGCATATCAGCGATGGAGCCGCGTCGAGCTCGGGTGAGGAGGTGATCCGTCATTTTTTTCTTTGGTGGCTGCTGTGGTGGTGGTGCCGGAGGCAAGTGACGGACGTTGGTGTCAAGCTTAGCAATGTTATGTTATCTTTTCAATTTTGTCATGTTGGTCTTTTCGTGACTTGTAATTTGATCTTTATGATATGAATGAGACACGTATTAACATGCAAAAAAAAAATAAAAAAATAGTATTATAGAGTAGTATTATAGATGATCATATTTATTGCCATGCATAACACAAAATAGTATAACATTTAACATGATATGGTATCTACTTATGTTACTCTAACCCTCTTTTTTTTAATTATTTGCTACATCAGCATGTTTACTATTTTCGAGTGCATGATACCGGCTATGATGCCACCACTATGGTCAGCCTTGGAAAGGTGTGTGTGTGCTCGGGAGCTCTAAAAGAATTTATTAAGGCAGATCTTTTACCTAGGCGGGCATACGTGTTGTTTCGCTGATGACATGTTCCTGAATGAAAGACGGAAACGAATGGAAACCCGTTTTCGAAACGAGCAAACGTAATACCTTAGGTTACGCTCTGCCACACCATCGGTTTTGGTACTGGTAGCGGAAAGAGATAGGAAGAGAGAAAAAACAGGAAGAGACCCTACGGCCACCTTCAGTCGCATCGCGCGGACAACGAGATCCCGGCGGCCGGGTCACCGACGGCGGTATCCAGGAGCGTGCCAAGCGCGCCCCGAGATCTCGCTGATCGTCGTCCTCGTCCGCGCCGTGGGAGTTCCAAGTCCGTCGTTGCCGCTGGTCGGGGTCGCGAACCCCTTCCACGGGCGGCGGCGGCGGCGACAAATCGGTTACGGCGCGCGGGGCGGCGGTCGACTAATTCCGGCGGGAGAGAGGAGGAGGCCGTTCTCGTTGGCGTCGTCGCCACCGTCGTTCCCGTTCTTCCTTGTCGAGTTCCTGCTATCTCTACTCCGTCTACAATCTTTGGCGATTGGTTTTGGGGTATGAGCATGTTTTCATCCAGTGATTTGTTAAACCCCACTTACCACCATAATTTCTGGGTGTGCCGGTGCCATCTAGATCCGCCCCGCGCTAATCACTGCCTATTATTGTTGTCTCACAGGGAAGGAAGGTGATTGGATTGAAATTTATGATTCATAGGATTTATATATTGATGACCGCACATCCTGATATGTTTGCAACCCAGTGAATTCCGTTTGAGTACTATACATGTTGACTGTGATTGGGCAAATTCTGCATTAGATTTTGCTGATAAAATTGGACATCAATTGTCTGCAAATTATGGAGCACCTCCCGGTTGAAGTTATTGGCAACATTCTTGCACATCTTAGTGCTGCACGAGATGTCATGGTTTCCTCTGCGGTTTGCCGGAAGTGGCGGGAGGCCTGCAGGAAGCATCTCCATTCACTGTCCTTCAATTCAGACGACTTTCCTCGGGACATGACCACACGTCAACTGGAGATCATCATCACACAGACTATATTCCAGACGATGGGACTGCAATGCCTCTCTATTCATATAGATAACACACATGAGTTCTCCGCAGCGCCTGTGATTGCATGGCTAATGTATACCAGGGAGACGCTCCGGTGCCTGTATTACAACATTCAAACCAACCCTAATGTAAACATCCTGGAGAAGTGTGGTAGACAGAAGCTGGAGGTGTTGGATTTGGACCATAACACAATCACCGGTGTTGAACCAAGCTACCAGAGGTTCACTTGTCTTAAATCCCTTTATTTGAGGCATGTTAGCATTTCTGCCCTGGATTTGAGCCTTCTAGTTGCTGCTTGCCCCAAGATCGAGTCACTGGCACTTGATGTCCTTGAGATTGTCACTTCTGATTCGCAGTCTACAATGGAATTAACAAGCCATACCTTGAAAAGCATCTTTGTAAAAACAGTTGGCGTGGATAAGATCATACTTGATGCAGATAATCTGGAGGTCCTGCACCTGAATGCTTTGAACCTTGATCTCTTTGAGCTCTCTGGGAAGGGTACACTAAAGCATCTCAAGATTGATGATGTGAGTGTTACACATTTGGATATTGGGGAGAGTACCGATCATCTGGAGGTTGTGGATGTGAGTAACTTTATGATAGTCTGGCCAAAGTTCTACAATATGATATCTAGAGCATGCAACTTGCGGATGCTACGTTTCTGGGGTGTTGCGTTTGATGATGATGATGAGATTGTGGACTTGGAGACTGTTGCTGTTGCATTTCCTCTTCTAAGGCATCTTTCACTAAGTTATGAATTACGAGATGGGCTACTGCAAGGATTATCACCACTGGAGAATGTTTCGGTTCTGGAACTTGGTTGGACAGTAATAAGTGAGCACTTTGGACCCTGGGTGTTTGGAATGATTGAAAGGTGTCCAAATCTCAAGAAACTTGTCATTCATGGTGTTCTTTCTGAGGCAAAAACACGCGAAGAGCGCAAGATGTTAGCAACCTTCACCTCTTTTATAGTTTGTCTCATGAGGAAGTATGTGCATGTGGATGTGCAATTTGAGTATGAGTGATCAGCCACTAGGTCAAGTGGGCATTCATCATCCTTGTTCCGTTCAACTCTTGCCATCAGGTAATCTTTTGGGGGGTTTGACTTCGGCATGTATTCCAGCATAGCCTCATTGCAATTCTACTTTCTGCAATTTCTTTCCTTTTTAAATGCCTTATAGAAATGGCTCATCTCTGGCTATCTTTGTGTAAAATTAATCTTGGTTGGTGCTATTATATGTTGCATATTTTGGTGCTGCCTTGTCAATTTGTTTATCTAAATAATTACTCTGTGAAGTCTTGGTTCCTCACCGAGTCAGTCACATGAGTCGTAAAAAACTTTGGAACCTTCAGAATCATGCTGTGTTGAAGCAAAGTTAATGTATATTATAAATAGGTACAACATAACAGGCTTCTTCAGCTCCTGCTGAGAGTGACATAGTTGTAGCTGTTGGCATATGTTGTTATGAATCTGCTATCCATGTAGTCATCAATGGTTACTTGAACATCCATGTAATAGAGAGGCTGCCTTTTCACATTTCCACTTCCTTGCGCATATCTGCCTCGATACAAGGGCATTGTTTTGCGGTATAATCTGGTCACCTGTAGGATTCAGATTCGTATTGTGTCTCATGATAGAATATTAAATTGCAACACATGCTTCCAGAGAATAGATGATTCCCTTATAACATGTCATATCTAATTTGTTGATGTACTATATGGTGGTTTTTTACCATTTTGAAGATAAAAGAAAGTTTTTCTACCTTCCCATTAAGTTTGTATATTAAGTAGACAAATACTACCCTTTGAAGACATGAGAAAGTATCTGTCTATCCGAGATCTTGGAAATTTGATGTAATTACGTGCTGATACATTAGTAACTAGCAAACAGCTATAAAGTTCAGTAGGCGTGCACTTATGCTCTTTCCATTTGGTAAATCTTGCCCATGACGTGCTTATACTAGCGCACCTATACTAGCTTATGTTTGTTACTTTGTTTTAATGCTCAATTCTAGACCGGTAGGGACAGAGGGCTTTGAATAGATGTTAGTCAGTTCAATCAGTGTATACTGATTTTTATCACAGAAGAGCCTCGGGAGGGACGTGACACACAATCAGGTTTATGGGTTTTTGAAGCTTTGACTAGTTCTGCCTTTAACGAATCCACTCCAGTTTACCATATGCTAAGATGTACAGCCACTTTCAAAGTTTTTTGAGCTTTAGAGCTTGTGTTCTGATTTCCCATGTCGTGAACTCTTTGCTACCTTCTGGTTGCTCACCCTACCTCCCATGGGAAAAACGGCAATCTGCTCAGTTTATGCTGCAGATGACATAAAACTAGAGAGGTTACACATACATGAAACTCAGTCCAGAAAATTGTGGATACTGCCCATGGATTTCAAGTCGCGTGACGCGACTAGTCGATGAGTCGCAAAAAAATGTCGACTCATGCCTCGAGTCGCGACTAGTCGCAACTGCAGGCTCGACTTTTTCCAAGTCGCTACCCTAGAACGACTCGTCGACTCATCGAGCAGCTCACTAATGCCCACTAATGCTATTATATCCACTTGTCAGTAAAGCACGTACTCCCTCCGTCTGGTGAAAAGTCCACATAGAGAAATTTTAGGACAAATTAGAGTAAAAAATGCAATTGGAAAGGCGCAAGCCACCATCTCTCTCCTCTTTAATTACCCAACCCCAATGAGCTAAGTGCATGTAGAAATTAAGGAGACCATGTGTAGAATGTTATTGGTCTTGATTACCTTGTGATGAGAGAGAAACATTTTTTTCTACTTTAAAGTGCATTAGGAAGATAGAAGTACACTCTTTTGTGGACAAATTTTAAAGCCAAATGTACAGTTCACCGGATGGAGGGAGTATTTCCTGCTAGAACTGTTTTTTAGAATCATGTTAGATCTATTTGAACATTTAGTTGGTTAAACACAATGCCATGGTGTAAACAAGTTAAGGTAAAGTGTCATTTGGATGTGGCTATGAACTAGATAATTTGTACTAGCATAGTCACATGCATAGTTCCGTTATGCATGCCCAAAGATATATGGGTATTGTAATGTTATTGTTTCGAGGAGATGCGCTGTTTTTTTTAGAATGACACTGGGAATTTATCACTTACTGAATTAATGGTTTTATTGGATTTAGGAATAACAAGCGATTCGTGTGTCTACTTTTGTGAACAATCAATATGCTAATTCAGTAAAAAGGGAAACCATTAGGTTATGTCAGATCTAGCCGTCTTTCGTGGTAACATGATCCTGAAGCACTGATTCTGTAAGGAAATGGTGGCAGACAAACCAACATTATCTTGATTTTACGTTCACCCTTCTCTAAAGGATTAGTAGCTTCCTAGCGTAGATGTCTTATTACTGCCCCCTGTCAACTGTGTTGTGCTGTTTCACTTATTAACCATGTACCTGGAATCTAGCAACTCTTAGATGAACTATTCTGTGACAGTTCTAGGCTTCTATCATTGCTTCACTTTTTTTAATACTTTGCTTTCTTATGTTTTTTGTAGGAATATCACCTCATCGTTTCGACTTAAATACAACAGGATAAACTGATAGGGCAAAGTTTTGTTCTTATATTGATCTAATCTAGTAGTGTTAGCGCCTCTCATCATGCAGTCCAACATAGATAAATTTATGCTTAATGTTTTTTTATGCATCTTGCAGCTTTGCTTCTGATCCTACTTCGTGACGAGCATATATATTTTATACCATCGGACATGGTTAAAGAAAGCTCGAGACCACCTATTCACAAAATTGCAGATTCCTGTATTTGCCCATCGCATTATAGCACGGATGGCAGAACCGGATGCTATTCCTTCTTCTGAGAAACCCTCTCCCTCTCTCCTGCTTCATTTGTTCAGCTGTAGTGGAATGATTCAGTTGAGATTTAAGTGCACATCATGTCAAACATCTTTTGGATATTCATGAGATTAGAATTTGGTTCGAGATTCTCTTGATATATGCTGTCAGAGTGCAAGTTTTTTGTAAACTATACCATTTAAAGCTTACAGTTGCATGCCCTTAGTGGACCTTCTCCTCGGAAATGGGTGTCCAGTATCCACTGTGCCACTTTTTATGCCTCGATATTCCTTGCCCAGGGTGATCTCCACTGCATGGCAGCATCACTGCCTAATCTTTTATCACCCAAGCCGAATGTTATAAAATCTGAGGGTAGCATCTCTGGTATTATTCCATCCGGCCTTACATTTTATTTACAGTTCTTTACAATAACAGAACCATATTCCGCGCAGCGATCATATCAAACTGGGGCTCCGGGTTGGCTTGCCAAATTGACATTCGTTTCTGTAAATACGGCTCCACTCGTCATATGCGCTTTCCCTTTCTTATTAACAAAATGAAGAGCCGATTCGGTTGCTTGGTTTAGTTCAGCAAATGAACAATACTTTTAAGAAATTCTTATATAATAAAACTTGCTTTGATTCTGTTATTTCTTTTGGCGGCATGTATCAAATGTCTGCTTGCACTCCTTCATATCTTCATTTTTTTTAATTGCCATTCATATCTTCACTAGTGCTAATAAACTAACAGTTGGGTGGTTATAAGGTGAGGAACTCATGGTAGCCAAACGTATCCGAATGTGGCGGATTAATCAGCTGAAGCACGGAGTGAAATAAACAAAAGGTTGGACCTCTTCTGTGAAATACGCAACCGCGGACACGATCAATCAAAAAAGTTGAGATCATTGACCTTTCTGTTGCTGCTGCAGCTGCCCTGCCTTTGCTTTAAAGTTTGGAGGTGAGACTTTCGTGTTGTCTTGGATCGCCAGCGTCTATTTATGTAGCGTCTCTTTTCGTTCTCGAGTGGATCAAAAATCTGAATCTGCATCTTTGTTAAAGGCACACCTCTCCCTGAGAAAAAAAAAGATAATCTCGAAGCCACTTAACTAAAAATGTGGCTTACTTAGTCTAAGCAATCTTAACCCTTGGCGCGTCTATATATGTGAAACGAACCGCATCACCTTTTGTGCTAACAAAAGAGGGCCAGGTCTCCCATGTCGTTGCCATTCTGTCGAAACAAATGCCACAAGAAAAACAAGCGGTGCGACAGAATTTCAAAAAAAAAAGAAAGATAGATAGAGAGAGAGAGAGTGCTGGTTTTCTGCGACGCGCCATTTTTACCTCAGTGATTTACCATGGTAGCACGGCAGAAGAAAATGAAGAACCATTCACCAAATCATGGATGCCAGTTCACTTGGCGATCTGCCTATACACTCTCCCCTCTTAGAAAAAAGCTGGGACGACTTGACACTTACTACAGGGCAGGTCCATCCTTCCCGAGAGATCTATCAATCAAAACCTACCGAATCTCTCTCCCAAAATAAAATACTCCAACTGCTGACCTTGGCCAGTACAGTACTAGTAGTACGTACTGGAGTTCATTTTTCTTTTCCTAGGCTGTGTACTGTTCCGTATTTCGCTGGAGTGGACCGGGCAGTGGGCAGGCTCCGGCACATGAACCAGAGACTCTTTCTCATCTCAGCTTTGACCAACCCCAGCTAGTGTATAACAAGACTATTTGTTTATTTCACACGTAGCACAACAAGACTTACGAGTGAGAGATAAAAAAGTTTACCAGAGTACTACCTCCATCCGGGTTTATTGAGCCCCTTCGTATTCTGGGCCAGGCTTTGACCATCCATAGACTACTAAAATACAAAATACATGCTATGAAACATTGTACTGTTGGATTTGTATTTGAATGAGTGTTCCGACAATATAATTTTTATGACATTTAGTTTGCGTTTTACTAATTAAATTTATAGGTCAAACTTTAGCCCAAAATAAAAGGGGCCCTAATAAACCCGGACGGTGGGAGTATCAATTTGTGGGCAGCGAGTATGAACGCATCTTCTCTCCCTCGTCGTTGCGCCACGAACACTTTGTTCTTCTTCAGCTGTGCGGTAGTTTATACTACTACCACCCTTGGAGGCCCTACTTGAGGCAAAGAGGATTAAGCACTAGCAGTATCTAGCCAGCGAGCAACTTGGCCTCTCATATCAACCTAAACAAACCTGGCCACTAATCAGGTCGCAACAAGTGTCCCGTGCCCCCTACCAAGCTAGATGGATCCACTACATCCATCTCAGGGGGTGCAAAGCAAAGGCTCTTCTCAACATCGAACATATTTTCTCGTATAGGAAAGAATCTTTCCAATATGTATTTGGTGCATGACGAGGCACCGATGCCGACCCCCGGATTGAAGAATCGGAAACGCACAGAGAAGACAAGTCCCGAAACCAACCCATTTTCCATGCGCCCCCGAAACTAAATTCCATGTTTTTCGACGCAAGTGGTTTCTTTTTTCTCCCACGCTGGATCGGTGGTGCACCATATCTGATATGTTTATACCCGGTGGTGCTCTGGTTAGGAGTGGCCACGCGAGTAAACTAGAATTGTTGGTGATATGTGGAGCGAGAGGACATATGGTTGACAAATCAGCCCCTCTGTGTGTCAATGTGTCTCTCCCAGTCTCTCTCTCTCTCTCTCTCTGCTTTCAGGAGAATAGATAGATGGGGTAGAACAACTTCTCAAGCCTCCCTCTTTTTAAAAAGCTTGTGAGCCTTTCTCCCTCTATTATTCCTTTTCTGAAACGATTTTTCTCTCTCTATTCAATGCCCCTTTTGGTCGAGTACTTGCCGTCTCAGAGGAGCGCGGCCAATGGGGGGTGAAAGGTGGTTGCGAGGAGCGGAGCAGGAGGAGACAGAAACGCTGACAGCAAAGGCCTACCACACATATCTCTCTTCTCTCTCTCTATCTATACCTCCATCTCTCTAACCCTCTTCGGTCAGTCCAGCTCTCACACAGACTCTCTCTCTCTCTCTCTGTCTCTAGCCTAGGCTGTGATGTGAGTGTGAGGAAAAAGAAAGACAGGGTCGTGGGACGTGTTGAAGAGGACAAGATCTTCTTTGCAGTACAGTGGACGAAACTCCAAGGCGGATTCAATTTGCCAGTGTGCGCGAACCGAGACGCAGAGGCAGAGGAGCGCCAATCCCATCACTCATTCATTCATTCATTCATCCCCCCTCCTCTCTCTCTCTGCCTCTGCCTCTGCCTCCCCTCGCATGCTTGCTCCAGGATGGTATGTACACATGTTCTCTCCCTCTCCCTCTCTCTCTCTGGTCCTCCCTCTCTCTCCACCACTAACTTCACTCTGGCCTCTGGTCTGGTCTCTCGTTGGCAGCAGCAGCAGCAGCAGCAGAGGTGGTGATCATGGTGCAAGGTGAGGAGGCGAGCTGTTCGTGGAGGATGGCCAGCGCCGCCCACGACCACCACGAGAGGGCAGTGCTGCACCTCAACCACCAAGCGGCGCTCGCCTACCATGGCGGACTCCAGCTCCAACCCCATCACCACGCCGCCGCCGCGCCGCCTGCTGCCAGCTTCTTGTACTCCCCCTCCACCCATTTCCCTTGCAAAATTTTTGTTTCTTTTTTGAGGTTTCTGCTAGCCTAAAATCCTCCCTAGCTCAGCTCATGCAAGAGGACCTTGCTAGCAAGATCAGATCACCAGACCAACTTTTTCTTGCAGCCAGTAGTTTGCAAATCCCTCAGTGGGCAGGGCTACTTGTTTAATTAATTCCTTTTTTAATCTCGATCGTGTGCATGCTTTTATCCATCCATCCATCTTTTTAACAAACTTACTTATTCCACGCACACACAGATATGCTTATGCTCGCTCCATTGGATTACACCTCCGCGCGCGCGCGGGCGCACCAGCTCCATTTCTTAATGCCTAAGGCCTGAACCGTACTACGAGAGTGATCCGGGCACCATCTTTTCTGCCTCCCCGGCCTCATACTTTTTTTTTGAGGGAATCCCTACTTATCTGTCCAGCGCGGTCGATCTTTAGTAGCCTCCGCCTGCCTTTCCATTCTCGAAAAGCTTTTATCCTGTTTGATTTCCTATAGCTTCTACAGCACAGTAAGTTGGCGTATCAGTAGCACTGGTGATTGATGAGATGACGAGCTCTGTGCGCCACTGCTTGGGCAGGGACTTCCAGCCCGCAGCCGCGGCCGCCGCCTACTTCGGGGAGCTGGAGGAGGCCCTCATCCATGGCGCCAACGCCGGCGTCAGCGTCGCCGACCACCTCCACCACCCACACCCCGGCGGCATGATCGCAGGCGACGCGCAAGCCAAGTGTAAGCTACGTACGTACCCTTCTTCTTCTTCTTCCATGCACCTTAGCCACCTACCAAAAAAGGATGGTTTGCTGCTGTTGCTCAGCGCACATGGCGAGGGGGAGGGAGACCGAAGACATGCCTCGCCTTTTGCATTCCCACAAACAGTCGCCACATGCAGCAGCTCGGCGCGGCATAAATGGTGAGACAAGGAAGGAAGGCATGTCGTCGTCCTTGGGTCCGGTTGACCTCCCCTCCTCCATCCGTCGCCAACAGTGCAGCAGCAGCTTCTTCCTCCCTCCACCATGTTTAGCTACAGCTACAGCTTTCTCTCTCTCTCTCTGGTAAGGGGGGAAGAGAGAGAGAGAGGTCCGGCCGGGAGGACGCACGAACAGCTGTTAGCAAGGGGAACAGGAACACCAACATGAAATCGATATAATTGAATCCTCTTTGTATCTATCTATGCATGCAGCCGCAGCGGCAGGAGGAGGAGGAGGGTACCTGGCGGGCGCGGGCAGGCCCCCCACGCTGGAGATCTTCCCTTCGTGGCCGATGCCGCACCCACAGCAGCTGCACAGTGCTGTAAGGACCCGCTTCCCATGATCATTCACCCCATGCATTAATTCACTGGCTCGCTCAGTCGTCGCCGTCGCTGAACCCGAGGAAAAAGAGGCCGATGTTCCTTGGCGTAGCTCCCGTGGCCGTACCGCCACCGGCCGGCCACGAGTAAAGAGAGCCTGCGACGGCGAGCGAGGGGGGGCGAAAACGTGTTCCCCCGCTCGTCTCAGAGGCACATTAACCCTGCATTGCATGCATGCATGCATGCGTGCGTGACCACTCACTGTTTGCCTGCGTTAATTGCTGAACAGGGGAATTCGCAGTCAGTCGGGAGCACCACTGACTCGAGCTCAGCCCGGAACACAATGGCGCAGATGGAGCTGGTGTCCCCGGGCCCGGCCGGCAGCGTCAGGCCCTCCCCCTCCTCCACCACCTCCGAGCAGCAACGGCAGGAGGTCATGATGGTGACCACTGATGATTACAGCCACAAGCCAGGCCTCCCTCCACCTGCCGCCGCTGGCCTCGCCGCTGCCGCGCCAAGCTTTCAGCAGCCGCAGCACCAGCACCAGCAGCTGCAGCTGCACGGAGGAGGAGACCATGACAAGGTACAACGCCCCCTCCTTCCCCCTTTCTTGACCTTTTCCTATCAATCATAATTCAGTACGTACCAGACCAGCTAGCTAGCTAGTCGTACCAGTACCAGACCACCAGTACCACCGCCCCATCTCATGCCAAAGGAGTTAGCGCAGGACACATCGCCTCGCCACTCACCAGCTCGTCCTTCTCACTCCCCAGAATAATACCGTCAAATCAAATCTCCAGAGAGAAAACAACTCTTGGCCTGTCGACGACAGAGGATGCCAAACTGTTGGGAATTCGTCGTGCGAGCATGCAGCATCGCCCCGTCCCGTCACCGTCCCACGGCCGAGTAGTACGTCCGTTTGTGTTTGTGTAGTCACGGACAGGCGCAAAGCCTATCTGGCTATCAGGCTAGATCATGTCTCTCTATGATGGTGTCTTAAGGTACCAGTGGTACTCCTCCAGCAGTAAGCACAAGACATGTGCCCTTTGCATAGGCTATGACCTATGATAGAGGAGAAAAGGCCATGCTTGTTTGGGAGGGAACAGCCGGATGTCTCTCTATGATAGATGATGACTGATTGGACTAATGGTATCTGGTCGATGCTGCACCTGGTTAAGAGGACACAAGACAATGCATAATGAATTAATGATGGATGGAACGTGTAGCCTTGGACTGCCTTTCTGTCTCTCCCAGGGTGGATAGACAGACATAAAGGCAGGATCATACCATGATAAGTTGATAAACCCCCATCTTATCTCCCTCCTGCCGTCCTGCGCCTTGGCAAAGCGGCAGTGATGGTCACTCACCGGGCTGCGATGGCCAGCAGCATGGCGTGGCTAGCTCGCTGTCCGAGCCATCGGTGTCATCAGGGACGGACAGCTACAGCCAAAAAGGTTACTGAGGTTGCTGTGGATCGAACAACGGACAGCAACTTTGGCTCCAATGCACTATCCTGTTCTCTGTAGCTGCCGCTGCTGCTTTCTTTGGTGTGGATGTTGATGTTGATGTTGAGATGTGGCACTGTGCTGTCTATAGGAGAGGAAGGAACTATGCTACTATACACACCTTGCTCTAACTCCGTACCTCTCTTTTCCCCTTGGTGTCCTTTGCACAGAGGAAACATGGATCCACGAGGAAAGACGGCAAGTTGGTAGATTCCAAGGTGGGATGGCTACTGTTTGTTTGCTTCTTCATCCACTCATTGCTTTGGTTCATGTCTCTTGGAACTGTAACATCTGCGCCATCATCTTGCATGGTTAAACTGACTGGTTTGGTTTTGGTTTGGCAGACCGAAAGGCGATTAGCGCAGAACAGGGAGGCCGCAAAGAAGAGCAGGCTGAGGAAGAAGGTGCTCACTCACAAGATCCATACATAAACATACTCCTACCTCTGATGATGATTGTGTCAAACACTGGTGCTTACGATTGATTGCCTAAATTTGAGCGCCCTCTTTTTCACAGGCTTATGTGCAGAATCTGGAGACCAGCAGGGTCAGGCTTCAGCAGATGGAGCAAGAGCTCCAGAGAGCACGGTCACAGGTTGTTATTACAGCTCGTCTTCTCTCTGTGCAGTCCATTTGATGCCTTAAAAAATAATTTCCTCTCACAAGATTGCTTGCTTGTTCCAGGGGATATTTCTCGGAGGGGGCGGCGCAGGCGGTGACATGAGTCCTGGTAATCAGCGCCGCCCGCCTTTAACTTTTTTTACTCCGACTGCAAAAGCCTGAAACATTTGTCTTGTTTTCTTTACTTTTACCCTTCATAGTAATAATAACTTGCATGTAAAACCGTGGTCCGTGCGCTCGTAGGGGCCGCCATGTTCGACATGGAGTACGCGCGGTGGCTGGACGACGACGGCAAGCGGCTGGCGGAGCTCCGGGGCGGCCTGCAGGCGCACCTGGCCGACAGCAACCTGGGCGCCGCGGTGGAGGAGTGCATGCAGCACTACGACGAGCTGTTCCAGCTCAAGGCGGAGCTGGCGCACGCCGACGTCTTCCACCTCCTCACCGGCGCCTGGGCCACCCCCGCCGAGCGCTGCTTCTTCTGGATGGGCGGCTTCCGGCCATCCGAGCTCCTCAAGGTCAAGTATATTTTATCATCTTCTTCCCATGCATTGCATTGCATGCATGCACGAACGGCGTCCATGAAGAATGGTCCGTGCACGTACGGCTGTTGTGTCCCGTACTGACTGAGGCTAGAAGCCGGCTTGCCATAATGCATGGGAATGCAGATCCTGATCGGGCAGCTGGATCCGCTGACGGAGCAGCAGATGATGGGGATCTGCGGCCTGCAGCACTCGTCGGAGCAGGCGGAGGAGGCGCTCGCGCAGGGGCTGCAGCAGCTGCACCAGTCGCTCGCCGACACCGTCGCCGCCGGCACGCTCAACGACGGCACTCCCGGCCCCAACTACATGGCCATCATGGCCATCGCGCTCGAGAAGCTCGCCAGCCTCGAGAGCTTCTACCAGCAGGTCAGCACTCAGCACCACATCAATTCCTCCTCTTCTTGGACATGGACTGCATCATCAAACTTGCTGCGGTTAGATCATGATCTACACCAGTAATAATTAACCTCTCTTGAATCGAAGATCGAACGATACAAAAATATACTGAAATAAAATTCATGCTACAGTATGTGGTACAAGTGGTCCTTTTCTGTCAGAAACGCTAGCTGCTGGCTACGGAGCCATGTCCTACTTTCTCCATGATGAATGACAGGCCAACTTTTTGTCAGAAACCAGCGGATTAAACTTGTGGATAAGCACCATTAGCGCTTTCTAGCATGCATAATCAGCCTGTTATTATAAAACCATACTACTACCAATTATTGTACGTTTTCTAGACAAGTTGGTGGGGGCCCTACCCTAGGGCGGGAAAGGTTTATTCCTGATCACACATGTGTACGTGTACCTGCATATCTAGTACTACAATATATACATGTAGACAGACAGACACATGTCCCTTTCTACATAAAGTCAATGGACGAATACATACGGTTGCGACTGTGCATAAACTATGTTCCTTGTGCCTCTCTACCCTCTCTTGTGCTGTGTTGTGCTTGTGCCAGCCACATATCCCCTCTCCTGTTTTATTCCCTCCTCTGTTTGCTGGTAGTACCACAGCTGAGGCCCACAATCATAGCAAGAAAAATCGTATCCTTGGAGGCCTCATTTATGATGTTCCATGCCTTGCAAAAGTTGCAAGGGTTCCTACCCATGAATAGGGTCCTCTACAAAAAAATCATCAGGAAAGGACACAGCCACCTAATTTTCAGCTCCGCGGACAGGAGCCTTGAAGAAAGGTGGATACCGTGTTGCTGTTCCATCACAAGTGTAGGAAAAACAATCGTCTAGACTTTTTATGGATTATCTTCTCTCTCTCAAGGCCTCAAGGGATAATAGAAGATTGAGACCTCCATTGTGCTTTTGTTTTTTTCCTACCTTTTCTGAGCCCTCATTCCTTTTGGGATATGTTGATTGCGGTTTGTGGACGTAGATATTTGAAAAGGTATTAATGTATGCAGGCAATTAATAATTCTACTAGGGTCATGATTGGGGCAATCATTCTGCATAAAGTCTTCTACGAAAAGATGGTGAATGGATTTAGATGTAGTTGCATGAGAGAAAGTAGTATATATAATAACAATAATAATAATAATAATAATAACAACTTGTTAGGGGTACTACAGGAAGATAAAAGAATGAGTCAAAATAAACATGATCACATCAGCCAAGCTTCTGGCATTCTCTGTGACAAGAGAGTGCCACAAAAGCTAAAAGGCAAGTTCTACAGGACGGCGGTTCGACCCGCAATGTTGTATGGCGCGGAGTGTTGGCCGACTAAAAGGCGACATGTTCAACAGTTAGGTGTGGCGGAGATGCGTATGTTGAGATGGATGTGTGGCCACACGAGGAAGGATCGAGTCCGGAATGATGATATACGAGATAGAGTTGGGGTAGCACCAATTGAGGAGAAGCTTGTCCAACATCGTTTGAGATGGTTTGGGCATATTCAGCGCAGGCCTCCAGAAGCTCCAGTGCATAGCAGACGGCTAAAGCGTGCGGAGAATGTCAAGAGAGGGCGGGGTCGACCGATTTTGACATGGGAGGAGTCCGTTAAGAGAGACCTGAAGGATTGGAGTATCGACAAAGAGCTAGCTATGGACAGGGGTGCGTGGAAGCTTGCTATCCATGTGCCAGAGCCATGAGTTGGTTGCGAGATCTTATGGGTTTCACCTCTAGCCTACCCCAACTTGTTTGGGACTAAAGGCTTTGTTGTTGTTGTTGTTGTTGTTGTTTCTCCTTTTCCTTTGGTTTTCATTCTCCTCAACTTTTTCTGTTATGCCAATGTTAAGTCCCACACGATCAGAAAAGAAAGTCACATTAGAATAAACTCTCGCAAGAAGATCTGAACCAACGTCCAAAGCAGAATATAGCAGTGAAAACAACCTAGCATTAAAATATGCGCTCGCACAATCTTGATAATGCCCCATCACTAAGTATATATAATGCCGGCATTCTACGTCGTGTCAAATTCCTAGCCAAGCCAAGATACAAAACTGTATAACATGACATCTCATTGTCTTTTGGGTGACTTACTTGCAAATGTTGCAGGCTGACAATCTGAGGCAGCAAACGTTGCATCAGATGCGCCGGATTCTAACAACCCGACAGGCGGCTCGGTGTTTCCTCTCCATCGGGGAGTACTACCGCCGGCTCCGAGCTCTCAGCAGTCTCTGGGCTTCCCGTCCTCGCGAGTAAGATTCATTCGCTCAGCTGCAAAAACTGCACACTGTATTCTTAGTTTTTCCCTGTTTCAGAAGAAGAAAAACATATGTAAAATCCATTTGGCGAGTCACTTATTAGCTGTTCATTTATAGGGATTCGACACATGTGCCGCAAAGAGATATTTTTTTGCACACAATATTTGTGTTTCCAGAAACATAAATGCATAAATTGAACATGGCCGACAATGACTTGCACCTTTTATTTTGTCCTGTAACAGGAACTTCATCGGGACCGAGAGCCTTAGCCCAACAGGAACCGAACTACAAGGAATGCAGCAGCACCACCAGCCGCAACAGAATCAGTTCTCCGGATTTTGAGGGCTCTCCTGGAGGGTGTAACGTAGGGGTCAGTGATGTTAGAAAGAGAGGAGAAGACAACGAGGGACTGTAATGTTCTATCATTGATTAAAGTATTTGAGAAAGCAACATCACTAGGGAAAAGGGAGGGGTGGCAATTGTTGGGGTGCAATGCTGAGTGGCTCTCACCTGTTGTTCCCATGGCTCCTGAACTGACTGAAGAGTTATTAGTGCATCAAATTTTGGCTCGCAGCAGGGCAAAGCAAAGCAAAGGCAGGAGATGCGTGGCTGCTCATGGACCCGAGCAGACAAATTCCACTTTACAAAGGCAGACAGAAAAATAACACAAATTCGAATATTCTTGCTAAACAATCCCTTATTATCTATACTAGGTTATTCCAAGTTTATTTTGCAAAAGGAGACCTTTAGAGATAACATCACAAAACTGAGACAAGCAATAATTTAAGATCAACTGTCAAATCAAAAGAAAACGACGACGACAGCATATCAACAAACAATTAAGGACAGCTTCTGCAGGTTACAGATGATGCCGATATCACAGATGGAAAACGAGAGAAGATTACATGGAAACCATAAATATCTGAATCCGCCGATGAAAATGTGCCACCGAAAATCAACAACAATGCCAGGACAAGTCAGTGGTACTGTAGAAACAATCAGCAAATTGTTGAGCAAAAGAAACCATGAAAGAAGCAGTAACATCTAAGAGCGATGTTAAGCAACACATGTCGAAACAGCGCAAGGAACCTTGCATGAATAAAACAATAAACAGAAGATGGAGGTTCACACCTGATAAACAGATGTAAAAAAAACAACTCTGGATGCTCCATCAATACCAGACCATCAGCTCCATCATGGCATCAAGCCGGAACTGTTGTCAGGCGTGAAACTTGCCATCAGATGAAGATCATTCCAACCATGCAGCTCAGAATTCAATCTCTAACTCGAAAGCCGCTCATTAACAAGGACAGACAGATGGTTAAAAGGATGAAAAACCAGGTGAGCATACAAAAAATATCAGAACGAGCACACTTCAGCATAACCTCAATCGAAGAATACCAAAATGAGTACACTTCAGCATAACCTCAATCAACATAGGTAAGTCAGGAAACTTCAAAACAAGACAATTTTGACATAATGAAATGGTTACACGACAGGCTGGTACTGTGGTACAGCACAAGAAAGCTATGAATAGCTGAGCATTTACTTGAACCAAACGAGGAGTACCTAGCAGAGATATTAAATGCATGGTACTGCCTTAAAAATGCAAGGTACAGATGAGAGACATACTACACTCCGTTATAAATGACAATCTAGCAGGCTAGCAGTGACCTCTATTTTAAGAAAGAAAATCCCACAAAACGATTTGTCTTGAAAGCATTCAATGACCCCAAGGATCACTGCACAGTATGCATAAAAAGAGCAACATTGTAAGCCACAGTAATAGAATACCCACGTATCCATACAACATAATCGAGGACAGTAACTTAGACAACGAAATGCCTTGGACATTTACTAGGACAACAGTAGATAACACCAAAGCATGAAGTCTTCTCAAGTATCACAGTTACTGAACAAGTCCGTGTCTCGCAAGTTCAATGCTTTTTCCGGGTGTAGTCCGAAAGAATCACAGAACTCACATCGGATTCCCCACTTCCTTTTGAGGGAGAAAGCAAGTGTTTCGACCATTCCTCTAAGCTTTTGCGATGAAGAGTGTTCATGCTGATAGAAGGCCGCTTCTCGCGGATCATTTGCTCAGCAGCTTTCCAATCGTCAGCTAATCCCAGTGCGACTAGAAGTGCACACATCACGCAGACACTTCTGCCATGGCCTGTTACAATTTATCAAAGCACTTAGATGACGAGCTGTTAAGAGCTTAATGCACCAGGAAAGGAAACTTTGCTCTCTGTAATGGTTAATGGCATGCCTCAGATAGATAGAGTACTAGAGTAGCTTATCACATGGATTAGGCTGTTTGGATCCTGCCTTACATCAACCTAATAGCTAGTTTACAGGCTACTTCACTGATGCTCTTTTGCTTGACTAGATGGAGAAAAATGTGAAGGGAAGAAAGAAATATTACTTCCTAGTTGTGAAGAGGACAAAAGCAACCATCATACAGCTTGATGCTTAGCAGTTAACCCTTGATCCCACATGACCATGTCCTACATCATTTCTACCTTCCATATAGAAAAATGCCAAAACTGTAATGCATAATTTGACCTCGAATATTTCTGTCTGTTTACCTAGAAAGCACCGACACGGCAAAAGTCGCTGTATCCCCATATAATGCGTGTGCAACACGGGGCGCGGAGAGGTTGGGACACGTGTGTCACGGAGTATCCCGTAATTTCCGGTAAAAAAAAAAGAAAATACACCGACACTGTTTAAACAAGTGGGATACGCCGGGGACACGAGAAGGTCCAGTCAGCCCATATACTAACCCTAACAGGCATCAATTGAGCAGCCCATCTCCTGTTCTCCACTCGAGTCCACATTCCTGCGACTGCACCACCGCCGGCGCCTCTAACATGTGGAATCTCCGGCCAGCTTTCCTCGCAGCAGCAAAGTACGGGCACGTCTTCCCCTCATCTCTCCCCTCTCCTTCCCCCTTCTTGCCGTTCTTGCCTGCAGCTGGTGCCGGCTGTCTTGTGCTCTTGTTACTGCTGGTGTTGAGTTCTTGCTGGCTAGGGAGCATGGCATCTGGGGGCCGCAGCACGGCAGTGGGTGACAGTGAAGAGGCCTAGTATTCCAGATCCTAAATATCCTATGTGGGCTTATGTTGTAATACTAGCATATGGTGTATTTTGCAAGTTGGGAAGACCTCAGTATGAGGAAATTGACGATCATTCGAGGATTTTAAAAAGGGAGGAAATAGAGGAATCTCCAGCCACCTTTCCTCTCAGCAGCAAGGCACGGGTACAGCCTCCCCTCACCTCGCCCCCCTGCCGTTCTTGCCTGCCGCAGCTTGCTGTCTTGTGGCTGCTGGTGCTGGCCTCTTGCTGGCTACCAAGCATGGCATCTGGGGGCAGCGGCACGGCAGTGGGTGACAGTGAAGAGGTCTGGTATTCCAAATCCTAAATATCCTTTGTGGGCTTATGTTCTAATACTAGCATATGGTGTATTTCGCAAGTTGGAAGGACCTCAGTATGAGGAAATTGAGGATCATTCAGTTCAATCATTCAAGGACTTGAAAAGGGAGGCATGGAGGCAACAAATGGGGTAGTATTTTGTTCACATCTCATTATCTTTCTGTTTCTATTACATCATTTTTTTAATATATACATGCTGTATCCCGGTATGGCTGTTTTTGGAAAATGGCGTATTCCGTGTCCCCGTATGCGTATCCCCATGTCCGTGTCCCCGTATCGGTGCTTTTTAAACAATATAACTATCAAGATATAAGGTAACTTAAACCTGAGTATTGGACGGCTGCAAACCTTCTATAACTATTGTACTAACCTAGGCTTATTCAAATGGGCATGTTATTGGGACTAAGAGCTCAATACACACAACTTTGTATTCATAACTCAATTGTACAAACCGCTGTAAGCTTATAATTAATATGAGCTAAACAAACAAATTAATTGGCCACACAGCTCCTGCTTAAGCTTCATTTTCAGTCCTAAGCCTAAACCAGGCCAAACGGGCTCTTGAGACAATAGATGACATTACAATTACATTTGTAATGTTTGTTATGTATGCGCAAACCTTGTAGTCGCGCATATGGGTATATCTTGACCTCTATATGATGGCAATTTACTGAAGATTGTCATATATTAAATTTAGCCTATAATGTATGAAATGCAGTTTAACTTTGATAGATACGGGAAGATAAATTATATATGCTAGAATAACCACGGACATCTTGCAGACGCGCATATGGGTATATCTTGACCCATATATGATGGCAATTAGTGAAGATTGTTATATGTCATTAAATTTATCCTGTAATGTATGAGAGGCAGTTTAATTTTGATAGATAACGAAAGATAAATCAGAAATGCTAAGAATAACCACAGGACAGAAAATGCACATCTGCACACCTAAAATACAGCTCAACAGTTTATCCACCTCAAGGCAGTAGATGTGTCTACTCTATCAACAAATATCTAATATAAGTAGTAAGCTGCATAAGTGAATTCAGATAGACGACCACTATTATTATCAAAACATAATTAAACACAAGGCTGTTATTAAATCTAGAAAGAAAAACAGATAAAAACTTACCATAGGCACAGTGGACATACACAGGTTTGTTCTGTGACCGCTTTCTCACGGCCCACCGCACAGCTGACTCAATCTGTGGTGGCTGAGGCGCCCTTGTATCCCATGTAGCGACACACAAATATGAATTCTCGGATATAGTTGAGCTTCTTGGCAGCTCGCAAGTGCAATCGATGACTGCGGGTTCACCAGGTGGCAGGCGTTCAACTGAAGAAGGCCAGCCTCCAACATAAACTCCGTCTGCTATCTCGGTGTACAAGGGCTCATTTTTCACAAACCTCCGCAAAAGCACAAACAGATGGATGAAAAAGAGAAAGGGCGAGAACATGACCCATGACCATAGGGGAAAGCTTCCATTGGATGCCTTGCCGAGGAGCAATGGGAGGTCGACCGACGGATGGGAAGCAATGGAGATAAGCACGGCAATCAGGCAGGTGTATATGAGGGGCAGTGAGAGCACTTTCATGCCCTGTCCATGAACGAAATACGCTGCGGTGAGCAAGACAGCTGCCTTCAGTCCAATCAACCGGGATATCCCCCAACCCATCTTCGCAAGCCTTCAACTGATGAACCCTGACATCAAAGATACAATATCAACAAACCTGAATCGGGAGGGATAGTACCCAGTTCCAGCTAAGAGGAAGCTACGCCTTTACGGTTCGAACAAGTCAAATTGCTGCGCACAAAGCGATACTGTACTAATTAGTTGCAATCGAGAAACCCTCCCCCCGGCACTATCACGCGTACACCGAGCAATTGCAGTGTTCTGCCTACTCCTCGGTTAGCTATGGTACTTTTTCTTGGCGCTTGCGCATCGGGAAATATCCTATCCATCGCCCCGGCTTCAACAGCAAGCTACGCCGTAGATCCTATGTAGCGATCTGAACAGGGAGCAATATACCGAGAAACGGTGGGGAACGGATCGGGGGGTCTCACTCTGATCCCAGCAGCGGCGGGGGGTGTAGGGATCGCGACGGCCGACGGGAGACGGTGCCCGGCCCTTCTGGCCTCGGCCGACGGGAAGAAAGATGGAGAGGAGCGGAGCAGTGACGCGGCGGTCTGGGTTGGGGATTCTCCTTTTTTTGTTTTTTGAGATCGGGTTAGGGATTTTCCACCAAAGCACACAACGAACGCGTCTGCGAACCAGGGGCCATGGCCCGGGCTGGATGCTCAAACGTAAAACTGCAGTTTCGTTCTCGTCTGCATTCGCGTGGGCCTAGCCCAGGTTCCTACAGTAGATTAGAATTTGGACACCGAAGGGGAGCGGATCTGCCCGAAAGGTCGCAACCTGTTAGTTTTCTTTTTTTTTATAGATTCGTTTATTCAAAATGATTTATCTTTTAAACTATGCGTCTAAATCTTGAACCTTTTTTGAGAGGCATGGCTCTTGAAGAAGCAAATTGGTGTGCCTCCACGAGAAGTAAATTTATGACTATCGCAGAAGGAAATAAAAAGAAAACATATTTTCTTTTCTTTTCTTTTCATAGGCACGATTATGCCTCTCACGAAAACAAATTTGTGTTTATCGTAGAAGAAAAGAAAGCGTTTTTTGCATAATTCTTTATACCGAATTTTCTATCCAACTAAGTAAACCCACAAAAACAAAAAAACAATCTAAAAGTCGGAAACACATACTCCCTCCGTTCCTAAATACTTGTCTTTCTAGAGATTTCAAAAAGTGACTACATACGGAGGAAAATGAGTGAATCTACACTCTAAAATATGTCTATGTACATCCGTATGTGGTAGTCTATTTGAAATATCTAGAAAGACAACTATTTAGGAACGGAGGGAGTACAAAAAAATTCAGAGGGAGCGTCAAGCATGCGACAGGTGGCAGCTGAGAGTGCGCCAAGGGGCATGCTCCTAGCCCACCAAAAGTGACACTTGCGGGGACTCCTTAAGAGTACTTCCTAATTAGTTGCTCTCGAATCCGTGGGATCCTATTTGCTGCCCGCGGGCGCAAACAGAAGTGGCTTCGTTGAAGCCGCCCGCGGTGGCCCAATTAACTGTTTTAGTTCATTGGTGTTTCCTTAGTTGTTTCCTATGGGTCTTATTTCATTTTTCTTCTATCCTTTTTCCTTCTCGGTTTTTCACTGCTTTGTCGGTTTTTAGTTCATTTGTTCCACTTTATGTTTATTTTATGTTTTCTCATATTTTTTATGTTTCTTTTATTCTTCTTTTTTTGCTTCTCTTTTTTTCGTATCTATATAAAATTTCACCTTGTATTACAAAAATCTTCATCCTATGTTAATAGAATGTTTACCATATATTATGGAAAGGTTCACCATGCGTTATAAAAATGTTCATCATATACTAAGAAATTGTTCAAGCTATATGTACAAATTGCTCATTTGTGTATTTGAAATTTGTTCATCGTATATTAAGAAAATGTTCGTTGTGTATTTGAAATTTGTTCACCATTTTTTACAACTTTTCTACTGTTTTCTAAAAAAAATTCAATGTATATTACAAATGTTCTATGTGTATTAAAAAAATTCTGCGTATATATTCATAAATTATTTGAAATAAAAACCAAGTAAAAAACCGTGATGCTAGGTTAACCGGATGTACAATTTTGTCCGCCAGCTTACCAGGTCGCGGTCTATATAGCGCCAGTGCACTTCACTCGTCCGCTTCCCTCGCTAACTCGTCTTGCTCACGCACTGTTGACAGCAAGCGTTGACCACTGAAAGCTTGGGAAGCTTCTGTACGCTTCTGGCCGGTTTCTTTTGACGTGGCCATTTTGTGAATATTAGCCTGTACCGATCGAAAGCTTTCAGAAGCTTCCCAAAACTGGCTTGGAAAGTTTCTTGAAGATTCATCAAACCCGATTGAACTTCCCTGCTTCATAGCTCACATGGGCCCGCCCATTCGGATCGAGGGTGTGCGCTGGTTTGCCAAACCTACAAAAACCGGCGCCTAAGGCGCCATATAGGAAATCCCCCGAACCCAAGTGCCAAATAGAGGCTAATCTGTACGCGGGGCACACCTCTAACCGAAATGAGCTGACCCATTTTGCGTAGTTGAAGTAGTATGGTTCTTCCCGCGTTTTTTTCCTGGACAATTTTGTATTCAATCTATTTTTAGGCTTGTTTTTTAATCTTTTTTCTTTATATTTTTCCTTTCGTTTAATTTTAATTTTCATGAATATTTTTCTTTCTTGGATTCATGAAATTTTCTTAAATTTATAAACCTTTTCTAAATTCGTGATTTTATTAAAACTATATGAACATTTTCAATATTAGTTTTTCCCACATTTGTGAAACTTCTTAAATTCGTGAACTTCCGTCAAATTCAAATATTTTTCAATTTTGTGAACATTTTTTTTAATTTATGAACTTTTTTCAACTTCAGGAAATCTATGACCTTTTTAATCCATGATTTTCTTTTTCAAAATCGTGCACTTTTCTCAAATTTGTGAACTTTTTTTAATTTCACAAAGTCCATGAACATTTTTCAAACTCAACTTTTTTCTCAAATTTATGAACTTTAAAAAAAATGAACTGTTTCCAGTTTTGCGAATCCACGAGCTTTTACAAATCCATGAACATTTTCCATACTGTATAATTTTCTTAAACTCGTGAATTTCTGTAACATTCCAAAATTCATTATGAATTAAAATAGGATTAATTTAAAACATGCATGTGTTGCTTCTTATTAGTTAATTTTGGCTAGAAACTCTTGAGGTTAAATGATATTCAAATCGAGAGCAAATAAAAGGACTTTTCCAATTATTCATTTGGATCTTATTTTGGGTTTGATTTTTTTAGAATATTACCAATCCAAATATGCAAGAGAATGGCATCACTTCCTCAAATTGTAAATTGGTGAACAATTGGATATTCTTTTATTTGGATTGCATTATTTAAATAAATGCAGCTCAAATAATGAAACGAGAGAAGGTGACATGACTCCTTTAATATAAAATATTTGGAAATGTTTTAAATGTTATTTGGATATTTCTATGGAGTTTAAAATTATTTTAGGGAATAATTATAAAGGCCAAAATAAATTTATGTGTTATTTTATTTCGTTTTCATACAAAAAAAGTTCAATGAGCTCTATATAACTATATAATTGAATGCATTTTCTGGAAAAAAAATTATAATGTGATTTGGACAGGTATTTGAGCCAAATCCTTTTTTGATATTTAAATAATAGCAAAAGCTATTTCAACTAACCCAGTCATTTGGCCTAGCAAGCTGCCAGCGCCTCACTCTGTGCATTTGAAAACCGAACTAAAAAACCATACCGAAAATAAACCGAACCGAACCGATTTTATGGTTTTTATGGTTTTTGGTTTCGGTATGGTATGAACTTTTCATACCGATTTGAACTTTGGTTTTTATGGTATATACCGAAAAACCTAACGGTTAACCGAATAAACCGAAGTAAGAAATAAATTTATATTTCTTGAGATGAACAACCATAACAGTTGTCATTTTTGTTGTACATGAGTTAAATTCACTACTAAGCGTGTAATTTTTTCTTGTAAAATAGTCATTTTCTCCTTTTAAAATGCTAAGCACGTCCATAACCATCAACAGATGAATCAAAGCATTCATATATACTTATATATGTAGTCATATACTATTTGTGTAAAATAGTATGTGCTTTGAGTCATATATTTGCAAATTATTAATACGTTATTTTTAAATTCGCGTCAACTTTGATTTTTATGGTATATACCGAAACCATACTGAAATAATTTGGTATATACCGAAACTGAACCGTATTTTATGTTTATACTGTATTTACCAAAATATTAATACTGTACAAACCGAAAAACCGTATAAACCAAACCATGTAAACCGAATAAACCGAATGCAAAGGGTGAGGCAGCGCCCATCCGCTAATTGTCGCTCACACATAGCACAACACTGCAGTAGTAGTAGGCTAGCGCAACAAGCAACCCACCCCGCTTTTTCTTTTTCTTTTCTTTCTTGTTCCTATGTGCCGTCGACAGTTGGGCCCCACCCAATTGTCTTCAACCTCGAGTCGGACTTCTATTCCCGCAGGACTCATGCACGCGTATCCCATACTATCCCATCTGATTCGTCCACTATCAAACATTTGAACGCGTCCGTGCATCCCCGCACACTCCCACGACGCCCCTCGAATTCCTCTCCCAATTCAGAACCGCACCCATCCAATTTGAGCTTGGAACCGAGCGAACGAAGCTCATAGATCTCCGCCGCTTGCAGCTACTCTGGTGCTCAATTCCACTGTCTCGGGTACCCCTACCCCTCTCAACGCATTACATCTTCTCAGATTTGATCGCCCGAACCTTCCTCAACTCGTAATTCGTCCATAGACATGCCAAATCAAGCCACGGAAGTACTCGATCTCACCGGAGCAAACCATCGCCGCAACATCCGTCACTACAAGACGCACATGAGAACCCCGTGGATGCCTTCGAGTGATCCTCACTGATACGCATCCATCAAAATGATCCCCGAGCCTCGCGGATCACGGAAGCCGATGCTATCATTTACCTGAGCGGCTCCACCGCCGTGTTCTTCCTCCCCGGCAAAGTTTTCCGTGAGAAAACCTTTCCTCGACACCAAGGACGTGGCACAACAATTGTCGTCCATCCTCATTAAAATCACAAGGCTCTTGTTTAATCTAGAGTGAACCGGTACCATCTGCTCATGTATTGCCACTGATTACATCCAGTGCAGCTGCGGTTCCAGAAACGCTACCACAACAAAGTTTTTGCACGCATTCAATGCAAAATTTCTTTTAGCTATTCCAAATTTGAGCATTTCAAAGTTGAATTCAAACCTCTTTTTGATCACAACTTGTGAACCATCTATCCAACTCAATTGATTCCTTTTGCGTCAGAACACTTGTATCATACACTTGCTATTTATGTCTTGTATACTCCAAATTCAAATACTTCTAACCTATCTGAATTTAAATTTTATTTCGCTATAACTTGAGTTGTAATGCTCTGTTTCAATTAGTTCTTTTGGCAAATGAATTATAATGTCATATGCAATTTGCTAAACAACATGTGTTTTGTTTTCCATATACTTTTGGTCCTTTTCCATACTATCTCCAATACCTTATATAGCCATAGTCTTCTTCGGTTAACTCTTTTTGAGTTGATTACTTCACCATCGCCTTATAGCGCCATAAAGGCCCAATAATATATTAAGCATGTTTAAGTTGTTGTTGCTTAACCTTGACATATTTGTTTTGTTGTTCTTTTGATTCTTATGTATGGCATGGTTATTGATTTGGATTATTTCGTTAATGATAGATCGGTTGGAGCGTGCATAATAGAATTATCAGGAATTGTGAGTGCAAAGTACTTCATCAAACGTACCAAGCAAGTACTCCATCTTACTATTTTTCTATGCGTGTAGTTCTTTATCACCATATGATATTATGCATGTGTTGGAATATTATGGTAGTATGCTATTGCTATCGAGATTCAGCTTAGTATAGCCCTATGTATATCGTGGTAGTTGTATTCTTGCTATGCTAGGTAGACGGGGATTGGTCGTGTATTCACTAAGATTATCTGAGGATTATATAATGATTGAGTAGTAACTAAAGGTATAATCCATCTCTGGATAGAAGTGGTATTGCTTGGTGGTCGACAGAGTGTTAGCGTCACGGGGACTTGCATCTTTTCTAAGGGTAGGCCATGGGAACACGCACGCCCAGGTTCAAAAAGATCAGACAGACTTAGTGAGTAGCAGCTTCCATGTGCAACCACTAGCTATAAGGGCTCTAGCTTATTACTTGAGTAGGTTGTGGGAGCCACACATAGGCAAAGCTAGTAGCTGTAAATTTTGAGTAGGTGTATCGACCGCTAGTGGGTGGGGGTGAATGAAAGACTTCGTCTCAATCTTCGGGTTGAGTCTAGTGGGTAAAATCGGACCATAATTAGCCGTGCCCCCGATTATGGACTAATGTCTATTCAAGATAAATATTTTAGGATGTTCAATGATTGGAGTGGCAAGGACTAGAGATGTGGACTTGCCAGTACATTCAAAAATGCAACTAATCCCCAAGATATTGCTTCACTTCGGTCTCATTGAGATGATGCAATTGATACGTCTCCAATGTATGTATAATTTTTTATTGCTCCATGCTATTATATTATCCACCTTGGATGTTTTATATGCATTATAATGCTATTTTATCTCTTTTTTGGGACTAACCTATTAACCTAGTGCCAAGTGCCAATTGTTGTTTTTCCTTGTTTTTGACTTCATAGAAAATCAATATCAAACGGAGTCCAATTGGAACGAAACTTTTTGAGGATTTTTCTTGGACCACAAGACACCCAGGAACCTTTGGGAGGAGGTAAGGGGGGACACTGATTCACGACAAGCTCGGAGGGTGCACCCTAGGGGGGCACTGATGTCTGCTAGAACTACGTCGATATTTCCCCAAAGAGGAAGGGATGATGCAGTATAGCGACGATAGGTATTTCCCTCAGTGATGAGATCAAGGTTATCGAACCAGTAGGAGAACCTCCTCACACCATGTAAACAATACCTGCACACAAATAACAAATACTCACAACCCGACGTGTTAAAGGGTTGTCAATCCCTTCCGGGTACGGCGCCTCAAGATAGGCAAATAACATGAGGTAAAAGTGGTAGATAGGATAAATAGATCGTGGAACAAATAAATTGCAGCAAGGTATTTTTGTATTTTGGTTTAATAGATATGAAAATAAATGCAAGGGAAAATAGATCGCAAAGGCAAATGTGATGAAAAGAGACCCGGGGGCCGTAGGTTTCACTAGTGGCTTCTCTCGAGAAAAATAGCAAACGGTGGGAAAACAATTACTGTTGGGCAATTGATAGAACTTCAAATAATCATGATGATATTCAGGCAATGATCATTGTATAGGCATCACGTCCAAGATTAGTAGACCGACTCCTGCCTGAATCTACTACTATTACTCCACACATCGACCGCTATCCAGCATGCATCTAGTGTATTAAGTTCATGAGAAAACGGTGTAATACAATAAGAACGATGACATGATGTAGACGAGATCCGTTTATCTATTGCGGAGATATAGATCTCATCTTGTTATCCTTAGTAGCAACAAAACATATGTGTCGGTTCCCCTTCTATCACTGGGATCAAGCACCGTAAGATCGAACCCACTACAAAGCACCTCTTTCCATTGCAAGATAAATAGATCAAGCTGGCCAAACAAAACCCAAATATCGGAGAAGAAATACGAGGCTATAAGCGATCATGCATATAAGAGAACAAAGAAGACTCAAATAACTTTCATGGATAAAAACATAGATTTGATCATAAACTCAAAGTTCATCGGATCCCAACAAACACACCGCAAAAGGACTTACATCATATGGATCTCCAAGAGACCATTGTATTGATAATCAAGAGAGAAAGAGAGAGAGAGAGAGAGAGAGAGAGAGAGGAAGAGGAAGCCATCTAGCTACTAACTATGGACCCGTAGGTCTACAAAGAACTACTCACGCATCATAGGAGAGGCACCAATGGAAGTGGTGAACTCCTCCATGACGGTGTCTAGATTGGTTCTAGTGGTTCTGGACTCTAAGGCGGCTGGAATTGATTTTTGTCGACTCCCCTAGGGTTTCTGGAATATTTGGGTATTTATAGATCAAAGAGGCGGTTCAGGGGGCACCCGAGGTGGGCCTCCTGGCGCGCCTTGGTGGGTGCTGCTCCCCTCGAGAAGCCCCCCAGGTGCTTTGTTGGCCCACTGGCTTTCTTCTGGCCCAAAAAAAAAATCTTCCAAGAGTTTCGTTGCGTTTGGACTCTGTTTGATATTGATTTCCTGTGATGTAAAAAACATGCAGAAAACAGCAACTGGCACTGGGCACTATTTCAATAGGTTAGTACCAAAAAATGATATAAAATGACTATAAAATGATTGTAAAACATCCAAGAATGATAATATAACAACATGGAACAATAAAAAATTATAGATACGTTGGAGACGTATCAGCATCCCCAAGCTTAATTCCTGCTCGTCCTCGAGTAGGTAAATGATAAAATTAGAATTTTTGATGTGGAATGCTGCCTAACATGTTCATCATATTTCTTTTCTTTATAGCGTGGACATATGTACTTTTATATGATTCAAAGCAATAGTCTAGTTTTGACATGAAGACTTTAATACTCAAGCATACCAACAAGCAACCATGTCTTTCAAAATATCAACACTAAAGCAAGTTATCCCTAGCCCATCATGCTCAATCATCGATCCATTCATGAAACGCACTCAAATATTAGCTACACCCAATGCTCAAATACAATCATAGTGCCTCTTAGTTGGTGCTTTATAAGAGAAGATGGAGACTCAAATTCAAAAATAAAAATTGCATAAGTAAAAGAAAGGCCCTTCGCAGAGGGAAGTAGGGATTTGTAGAGGTGCCAGATCTCAAAGCTTAAATTGAGAGATAAAAATTATTTTTGAGAGGCATACTTTTACCACCAACGAAAACGACCTGGAGCATCCCAACACTTTCCATGCTAGATACATCATAGGTGGTTCCCAAAAAGAAAATAAAGTTTATTCCTTTTTCCACCATAACTTTCACTTTCCATGGCTAACCGTATCCACGGGTGCCCTCCAGACCAACACTTTACAAGGAATTTATTATTTGACAACATAAAGTAAATTCATTATTCATTTCGGGACTAGGCATCCCTAGTACCTTTGCCATACTCTCGTGCAATGACAAGTGAATAAACACTCATCGTGAGAAGAACACATCTAGAATGGAAAATATTGGCTACCCTTTACCGCTTCGCGAGTGTAGAGCACACAAAAGAGAATTTATTTTGAACATTAGAGATGGCACATGCAAATTTGCTTAGAACGACATAGAAATACCGCATATAGGTAGGTATAGTGGACTCATATGGCAAAACTAGTTTAAAGGGTTTTGGATGCACAAGTAGTGATCATACTTGGTGCAAAATGAAGGCTAGCAAAAAGATTGAGAAGCAACCAACCAAAAAGCGAAAAATCTCGTACCCAGGCATCACTACAAAAAAAAGACACATCCGTGACATTTTGGGCCGAACGAATTTTTTTTGTCATACATATGACACTTCTATGACGATAATTGTGACAAAACCCGGTATCATCATAGATGTGGTGGGGTCCTACTTCTATGACAAAAAATCATGACAGAAAATGGGCTTTTCGTCCTGGGCGGGCCGAAGACGTAGCTGCATGACATTCTTTGGGCCGTCCATGACAGAAAAAACCGTGGTAGAAGCGAGGGGGAGGAAAATTTCGGGGAGTTCCCGGTTACGATGGGAGGTCGGGGGCCGAGCGATGCACGTTTCTCTCGTACACGTGCGAGGCGTTGGCTCTAACTGAACCCGAGCGAGGCGTTGGGCTCTAACTGAACCCGAGCGACTGCACTATAGGCTACGCGTTACTGAACCCGAGCAATCAATCAATGGCTGTTAACTGAACCCGATCGAGCGATTCCTTCGCTACTGCTGCTAACTGAAGCCGATTGATTGGATGAACAATGGGTGTTGCAGGGGGGGTTGGATGAACAGTGAGCAGTGGCGTTGCCTCTGGATGAATAGGACCCCGTGGTGTGGTGGAGGGCTGGATAAACAGTAGACGATGGAGTGGTGCCCGTGGAGGGGTGGTTGAACAGGACCCCGTGGTGTGGAGGGCTGGATGAACAGTAGACGGTGGAGGGGTGGTTGAACAGTAGCCGGTGGAGTAGCGCGCGGTGGAGGCTGGATGAACAGGAGCCCGTGGAGGCTGGAGGAGGTCGACAGTAGCCCGTGGAGGCTGGAGGAGGTCGACGGTGGAGATGAACAGTATCCCGTGGAGTCCCGTTTTGCGGTACGCCACACCCCTCCCGATGAACAGGACCCCCGTTTCGACCGTAGCGCTCCAACACAATTCTGTTTCGTCCGTTTTGCGGTACGCCACACCCC
>NC_057801.1:655066198-655070999 GCF_018294505.1 Triticum aestivum | reverse complement strand
AACAGGACCCCCGTTTCGACCGTAGGAGGTCCGTTTCGTCCGTTTTGCGGTACGCCACACCCCTCCCGATCAATAGGACCCCCGTTTCGACCGTAGGAGGTCCGTTTTCTCCGTTTTGTGGTACGCCACACCCCTCCCGATCAACATGACCCCGTTCCGAATGTAGGAGGTCCGTTTCCTCCGTTCTGCGGTACGCCAGGCCTCATTTCCATCGCCTGTTCCGTCCAAGCCCTGCCGATGAACACGACCACGCGTTCCATTCCAACCCAGCCGGTTAGCTCCCCATGAACACGACGACGACGATGTTTCTCCGTTTCGACCCAGCCATGTACGTATGCGCGAGTAGGCGTTCGAGACCCTGCCCGTATGTACGTACGTGGCCGTATTTTCTTTCTTGCACCCTGGCCACTATACGTACGTGTACATGCTACGTGCGTGCCTCTACTACGACACGTACACGCCTCTACTACGACACGTGCGTGCCTCTACATCGACCAGTATATATGTACGTACACGTTCGCGACCAGAATGACAACGCTACGTACACTTCGACCAGGTGGGTCCCGACTGTCAGGCACTTCCTTGCCTGTGAAGATGTAGCTGGTGGGTCCCAGCATTTAGGGGGGCGAATCGTGTTTTTTGCCCAGAAGCACTTCCTTGCGTGCGAAGATGTAGCTGGTGGGTCACAGCAGTCAGGTGGGCGAATCATTTTTTTTGCCCGGACGCACTTCCTTGCGTGCGAAGATGTAGCTGGTGGGTCCCAGCAGTTAGGGGGGCGAATCGTTTTTTTTTTGCTCGGACGCACTTCCTTGCATGCGAAGATGTAGCTGGTGGGTCCCAGCAGTCATGGGGAAACGTTTTTTTGTGAAATACGGTGGCCCGTCCGGTGGGTCCCCGCTGTTAGGTGGAGGAATCATTATTTTGCGTGTAATAAGGAGGCACTTCCTTGCTGCGGCCATGGACCCAGCTGTCAGCCTCTCCACATACAGTCCACGTCCGATGGAAGTCATTCCTTGACCACGTTGACCACGCCGCGCCGAGATCACCACGGCGGTGGACGACGGCGAGGCCTAGGAAGGGGACGACTCGGAGCCGGGGAAGACGCAGCAGTGGATGCCCATGTGAAGAGGAGTACGAGGGTTCACTGGTTCGGCTGCGGTGTGAGGCTGCTGTCGCCGCAGAATAATAGGGGGTGTGGGTGAGTAGAGGGATGGCCTGGCCAGAGGTGGGAGTAGTAGGGGTGGTGAGGCCTCCGCGGCATCACAGCCGGCCACGGGAGGCAGGAGCACGCGGCACGACCGGCGCTGGTTTGGGCGGCTGGAGCAAGAAGACCAGAGGTTGAAGAAGCACTAGGACCGTTGGATGAACATCGTACGGTAACAAGAGCTAGAATCGTTCATATGACTAAGTTGACAAAGCCCTCCGTCCCCGTCAACTTGGTAGGCCCACAAGTCAGCCTCCCACTATGCTGGGTTCCAGAGCTGGCAGGGGGAGTATTCATTTTTGTGCGTAATAAGGAGGCACTTCCTTGCGTGCGAAGATAGCTGGTGGGTCCGACATGTCAGCGGGGGGCACATTTTTTTTCACAAAATACAGATGCCTTTCCTGTGGGTCCCAGATGTCAGGTGGAGGAATCATTATTTTGCGTGTAATAAGGAGGCATTTCCTTGTGTGCGGCCGTGGACCCAGCTGTCAGCCTCTCCACGCACAGTCTACTTCCGATGGTGTCATTCGTTGACCACGTTGACCACGCCGCGCCGAGCGCATCCAAGGTGGTGGACGACGGCTAGGCCCCGAACAGCAACGAGCCGGAGATGGGAAGACGCGGGAGTAGAGTCGCAGGCGGAGATGTGTACAAGGGTTAACTGGTTCTAGTGCGGTGTGGTTCGGCAGTCGGTGGAGAAGAACATGAGGTGTGGAGGGGTGGAGGGATGGCATGGTCAACGGTGGAGTAGCGCTTCATAGCGAAGCGTGCTAAGCAAAGCTGCTAGCAGCACGAGGCGGGAGGTGGTCTCGGCGGCGCTGGAGGAAGAAGATGAGAGATTGAAGATGGATGCCGGTTGTTGGATGTAAATCCAACGGCTAACATGTCAGAATCATTTGTTGACTAAATTGACAATGACTTGCGTTTGCTTTGACCTATTGGCCCACATTTTAGCCTCCAAAAATGTGGCATGTATTCAATCCATTTTTTCAGAATTACAGTCTTTTTTTGCGTGGTAGAATTTACAGTCAATTTGTTCTTTTTTTTGGAATTACAGTCATTAGCTGGGCTGGGTGAACAAATAATGTAGCATCCATGCGGCCCATTTATTTTATTTCTTAAAAAATTACAGGCCATTTGCACTTTCTCGAAATACACGATTTTGCTGGGCTGATTCTAATTATAATGCTGGGTTGGGCCAATAATGTTATCAAAAAATAAAAAGGGGCTAAGCATTTTGTTATAAATATATTTAAATAATAAGTGATATTATTACATTGTCCTTAAATCTTACCAAGCTTTTGTACACAATCACTAGGATTTTCGTGCCAAAACAATCCAGGATATTATTTGTTAAGAAATTATTTTTGTAAGTTAATAAGTTGTGGGATATTGTTTTCTTGCATATGTAAGTATCTGTTAAATATATGATGACAATAAAAATAATATATAATAACATATAAAATCATTTAAATATATATAATATAGTTAGAAGGAAAACATAAGTTGGACCTGACGTTCTTATTCTTATATAGAAAAATAGAACAGACCTCTGCATTTTCTTCAAAAAAATATATAAATTGGGCTGCCAAAAATAAAACCTCGGATGGGAGGTCCATAGGCCTGTTTGTATCCTATGGACCTCCCATCCGAGGTCGTGGGTTGTGCATGTTAAAAATGAAAGCCTAGACGGGGCAGCCCAAAACCACGTCCAACACTTGCCAAAACTTTGTCCCCTCGTTTTCTGTGTGTTTCGCACACTCGACATTGTGTGGGCATTTTGACTGTGCATCATATGAAAATGTGCTAGGCATGAATGTTGATCAACATGATGTTAACTGGCTGGTAGTTCCATTTTCGACCATGAATAAAACTTCCAACATGATGTTAACCCTGTTTGAAAAGGCCGTGTTAATATAAATGCTCTGCCTCTGAAAGTTGCAGTTTCTTATCTGAAATTGAACTTGCAGTTTCTTATCTGAAATTGAAACTTGCAGTTTCTTCTCTGAGAATTACATTGTCTGCACTTTTATACTCCTATGAAACTACATTTTTTAAGTGCTAAAAATAGATATCTAGAATTCATAAAATACTTTATACGCTCAATACTGCAAATCTGAAATTCAAAAGACATTCATATCTGAAAGTACTCTCAAAATACACAACAAAAACACAATTCACAACCTGCAAATACTGACAACCCTAAGCTCCTCCTGACAATTCACAACCTGCCCGACTATTGGGCTGAGGGGGCAGCCCCCTCCTATTCCTCGGCGGCAGACAGCCGCCCCGTGAGATGATGTGAACGGTGAGGGAGACGATGGCGGAGAAGCGTCGTCGGGCCAACTGCTTTTCTCCTCTTGCAGTTGGGTTCGGTCGACGAAGACTCCACCGGCTCGCTCTGGCAGGACACCCTCACAAACGGCACCCTGTAGATGCTCGATCCTTCAATATCTGGTGGATGCTCCATCTGGGATCGATACTCCCACCACTGCTCACTCACGATCGGATTCGGTGAATCTGTTTGCTCCATGGCCCAGAGGAGCAGCTCTATGTACTCCGGCGCGACTCCCTTCGGGAGTATCGCCGCCTTTTCGCTCTGTTGAAGATATTTGGCCATGGATGTCACCGTCGCCACTAGTTGGTCCTTGTTGTCAAACCAAGACTGTATCTCCAACATCCTAGCTAGCTTCACAGGGTCGCCATCTGCGATCCTCATGTATCGGTTGTACTCCTCCGTTGATCTACTTCTACACAACACCTTCACTCGCTGGCGGTGATTTTTGAATGGAAGAGGAGAGGAGCAGCGCTGGTTTTGGATTAGAATGGGAGAGGAGCGACGCTGGTTTTGGACTGGAACAGGAGAGGAGGGGCGGTGGTTTTGAAATGGAAGAGGAGAGGAGCGGCGCTAGATTTAGATTGGAACAGGAGAGGAGCGGCGGTGGTTTAAGAGGATAAGAGCGGAAGAGCGGCGCTGGTCTTGGAAGTATTTTTTTGTTGTTTTGCGTATTTTGGGTCAAAGTTTGACCACGTACTGTATTTGACAAGCAAAATGTGACTGCATGTCACCAAAAATTGTATCGTTTGGTTCGTATCTGAATGTACTTTCAAATTATATTATTTTTGCAACGTATAACATATATTTTATGTGCGAAAATCATGGTCAATTATGACCCAGAATAAAAGGGAGACTAGTTAATGTGGGGTCGCTTTCTTAATTGAAGGGTAAATTGATTTTGATTTTGATCCAGTCACAGCGCGTCGGCCCTCTCGTCCAATCCTAAATCGCTGCCGCACGCTCCTCTCCCTCTTCTCCATTGCAAAACCACCTCCTCTCCTCTCCCTCTTCTCCATTGCAAAACCACCTCCTTTCATCTCCATCATCTCCATTCCAAAACCACTGTCTCGCCTCTCCCTCTTTTGATCTTCTCCATTGCAAAACCACCTCCTCTCCTCTCCATCATCTCCATTCCAAAACCACTATCTCGCCTCTCCCTCTTCTCTATTGCAAGACCACCGTCTCTCCTCCCATCTTCCAAAGCTAGCACCAGACCACTCAGAAGGACATCTATGGAGAGGATGCAGCAGCGAATCAGG
>NC_057801.1:655053760-655065808 GCF_018294505.1 Triticum aestivum | reverse complement strand
ACCACTGTCTCGCCTCTCCCTCTTTTGATCTTCTCCATTGCAAAACCACCTCCTCTCCTCTCCATCATCTCCATTCCAAAACCACCGTCTCGCCTCTCCCTCTTCTGATCTTCTCCATTGCAAAACCACCTCCTCTCCTCTCCATCATCTCCATTCCAAAACCACTATCTCGCCTCTCCCTCTTCTCTATTGCAAGACCACCGTCTCTCCTCCCATCTTCCAAAGCTAGCACCAGACCACTCAGAAGGACATCTATGGAGAGGATGCAGCAGCGAATCAGGTAGATCGCCGATGGCGACCAGGCAAAGTTAGCCAGGTTGAAGGAGATCCTTAGTTGGTTTGACAATGAGTGGGAGATTTCGAGGACGGTGCGGGCCATGTGGCAATGTATGCGAAAGAGCGAGACGGCGACGATGAGGGCGGCGATGTACATGTACTCCTCGGCGGCAGTCACGCCGCAGTCCTCCGATTTCATCGAGTATCTCCTATGGGCGATGGAGCAGACAGATTCGCCCGAGGCAACAGTCAGGCAGAGGTGGTGGGCGTATAGGTCGAAGGTCGAGCACCCAGAGGATAACAAATCGATCGAGTATGGTGTGCCGTTCGTGAGGGTGCAGAGCCAACCGGAGCCACAGGTGTATTCGTTCTCCCACCGCAAGAGAAGGCCGGATGGCGTGATGTCGCTTCCCCGCCATTCTCCACGGTTCCCTCGACGCTCGCCTCATTTCAACGGCGGCGGTAGGGTTTAAGGTAAGCTTCGCACTAACCTAATCTTCCACCTGCTCATGCTTACAATCAGTGCGACAGCTAATGAAAATCATGCTTACAATCAGTCTCCGAGTACTACGCCAATCACCCTAAAATAGATCTGGACCTTTGGGTCAAAGTTGTGAAATAGTGTACAAATAAAGAAAAATAGATTGATGCTTCTTTCAGAAAAGAGTACTCCCTAGAAAACTACCAATATAAGCTACTAGTATTTGGTTAGAGGATTTGCTGCCGAGAAAGATCCGTCCACAGAGAGCGCCACACATCCCACTGGTGGTGGTGGATGCCAATGCGTGCATGCAACATGGTTGGTGTCGGTAACTTTTACTTGGCACACCTCGCACTCTGCATATATGCCGGTTCCATACGTACATTTGTGCAGTTCCACCAAAATGCAGCTGAATAACCCTGTTTGCACAGATAATGAAAAAGCGTGATTACATTATAGTTGCACTAGTTGATGAAATGCACAAAATAAATAGAATAAAATATTGTGATAGTATCATAGTATGCCATGCAGCGAGGGCGAGATGGGCCCTGCGATGCCTCATATGGTATGCCTCATACTAGACATCGTCCCAAGTCTCCCAGATACACCTTCTGCCAGTGATGAACATCAGTGTACAATGGTAGTACAAGGAGGCGCCTTGAGACATTCAAATCTCTATTTTTGTACATATCAACTAAAATTAAGCACCCCAGTTTGCAGAAACGCTTAAACATTAACAATGGGACTAGTTGACGAAACATACATCAACAAAGAGAAGCACTTTCTTTATCTACATTGGAAATGAAATGATAGAGATGACACTCACTCTATTTTAACTATATTATTACTTCATTTTATCAGTGACACTAGGGTCGAGCAGGTGGCAAACAAGGTGTACCGTGCGTCGCAAGGATGGAGGCCGGGGGTGCTTAGACTGGGATGCTGAAGCTGGCTCTTTCAGTCACCAACATGGATGATTCAATTCATGGGACCTTTTGGTGCAGTTCACCTAAAATGAAGCAATGTCCCATGAGCTAGCAGCTTCTTCTTCAATTTTTTAAAGAAAAGGGCTCCAGCCCCGGTTCCATTTCCATCAGAAAACGAAACCCATAGAGCTTGTTCTTCATTAGTTGCAATAAAATTAAGCAACATCAAGGTTGGTTGTGAAGCTCCTGGAATGCTCAACTATAATTTGGATATCATTTGTGCAGTTCAACTAAGATCGAGCGTGAAATGCATATCTCTGTTTGCACAAAAAAGGTGGAAAGGAGGGTGACTAACAAGTGATGAAACATGCATGAAATGAAAAGAAGCATGTTCCTTATCTGAATGGCAATCCTACAAGGACAGTAGCAATTTCTAAAGCAGTGGCATTGCTAGATATTAGTGTGGGCATTAGGATTAACTATGACAACCGTTAAATACGACATTACTTTGGGCATGGGAGAGTAGGCGGACCAGGACAGTTGCATTTCTAACGAAAAGAACCAACTTATCTTAATGGGAAATTTTAGCAGGACATGTAAAGAAGTGCCATTGATTCATATTACTGGAGGCATTACATTGAAAACAACATTGGTTTAATGTGTCCTTACTTTTAACAGTGCGACTACTACATTTTTGTTGGGTATAGCCACCTTATACTGTGTGAGGCTAGCAAATCTAGTGCTGGACTTACTCTATTGACTTGTCCCCCACTCCCCACTTTCTTTCCTTTTTCAACCAATAGATCGGGTTTATATTTAGTTTGTACCGTGTTTCCCTTTATTTCCCTATTAGACTTAGAGACCAGTTGGATAGCCAGTCTCTGCTACCTTTTGCCCCCATTATTTCCTCTTTCGACCAAGTCCTAGATTCAGGTAACAAATCCTCCCTCACCCCACCCCCTTTCTTCCTTGTTTGAACCAAGTAGTACTAGATTCGAGTGGATGATCTAGTTTTACCTCTTAAACGTAAAAAAAATAGGTGGTTTTTGAACAGCCGATCGATCCTATCTACGAGGGGCCTGAGAAATAGTAAAAGATACAAATGCAGTGACGTCAGGAGCTCGGGAAGTAGAGCAAGGCCAGTTTGAAGGAAGTTATACCTGATGGTCGCCGGGATGTCGCTAGGTGGGCGGCGGGAGGCCGGATCTGCCCACACTACAGCAGCGAGGAAGAAGGGGTCGGAGGCCCTCCCTCGCCAGCGGTGCTTGGGAGAGAACGACAAGGCAGGCTGATCGGGACGCGCCCAACAGTGGTTAAGAGCCGTCGCCAAGGACGACCGCGTGAACGTTGCACCTTCTCACCTTCCTCGGCGGAGAGGATTCGACTGGATCTATGACCAGCGGTGAGTAGAGAGAGAGAGAGAGTGTGGCCACCACTGTCGTGTTTAGATCTGGAGAGGCTGAGACAATGTGAAGAGAGCAACACTAGCAAGCAAGCGCGGATGCTCCTGCCTATATAGTGGAGTAGTACTAGTTTTCTTTTGTCTACCAGAGCCGGCTTGACCTCGTCAATGACTGTTGAGAAGTCTTCATGCACGTGGCCCGGAGGCGCAGTTGTCGTCATTTTAATCTGAAGCGCCGGATTATAACATATAACACGAAAAAATGCCACATGACAAGAAATCATAACCTCACTGCCCAAAGGAGACAACATGAATCCCGACGGACAAACTAGATGAGGAACAAAGCTCAAATTAAAGATAAACTCGTATAAAAGGGGTCTATCGATAGATGTCCTAATTAACATAGCCGGCTTGACCTAGATGGCAGCCGAGTAGTCACTGTTCATGCATGTGCCCCCAATGACTAGCCCAACTCAGTTGTCTCTGTTTAACCCTCGCAGTGATCCGAAGCACATGACACCTAATTTTGCGAGATGACAAGAAACCTTTTTTTAGATTTCTCACCACAACTACATCCATGTACAACACAGCCTGCACGATATGTAGACGATAGCCAATCTAGGCGTGTCTGCTAGAGTCTAGTCACATGCATGGACGAACTGATCTTCCGTGTCTTGCAGGGATCATCCAGGCACCAACGTACTACAACACTTCTCTAGTACTATCGCTCGTCTCCCTCTTCTATTAAGTCACCCAACTTGCGGGGCCGGGGAGTGTGCCTATGGTCGGTTCTCAATTTCTGTCCCACATGTGTGTGCGAACGCAATATGACGCGCGTTCCATTTGGAGAGCAGCGTGCCAGACCGACCGACCGTCTAGGGTGCAACGCGAACGCGACAGGTGTGCTGTATACTCCGTACATGTGTACCGTCGTTTTCTAGACGCTTTGCTCCATGGCGCGGGCGCAATCCATGGATACAAAATTAGTATACTGTATACTATTTAAAAGTCGAGGGCGGGGCTTTTCCTGCGCGGTAGGCGGCGGGGCGGTTCCGCCTAGTCGGTTCGATAGAGACGCGAGAAAATGAGGGAGTAGGCTACTGCAAACGTAGGGCTGTGTGATTTGACAGTGAGTTACTGCTGGACAGGTGGGGCCTCGTGATTTGACTTGCCATTATCATTTTAACTGCGGCGCTACGACCGGCGTGAGTCTCCCGATTCCTGACCACCTCCATACAGGTGCCTCTCCCAATGCTCCACCATGTAGTAGAGTCTGGCTCTTGCATGAGAGCCCACTTCTCCACTTTTTCCTTGCCTCTCTTTCCTCCACATATGCAAAAATGCCATGTAAAGCGCACTATTGTACTTACTTGCTCCTACAGGTGCTTAAGCTTGCCACATAGGCATAAAGTCTGATGTGGCAAGTTAATCAAGAAAAGAGAGAGACTAGTTTGGTGACCCGAGGAAGAAACGGTGCTAAGGGCATCCACAATGTGAGTATTTGGCGCCACTAAGGCTGCCTCTAGACCCATGAACACCGCCTCTATACACTGCATCACCCGCCTCTAGGCTAAAAATTCTTGGAGACGCCTCTATGCTAAGCGCCGGCCTCCAATGCTTTGTGGTGAATAAAATATTCTTATGTCCCCATTGTCAGTCAGTTAGGTGCTGGAGGGACCGATGAGTTGGTTGACAAATGCATCATATTTTATTTAATTTTGGGCCCGGCTTTGTCTCTAACGCTGGAGGCTGCACACTGCGGAGTTTTCATCTATGGTTAGAGGCAGACCCGTGGGTCCCAGTTTAGAGGCAAGGTTGCCTCCAAACACTGGAGATGCTCTAAGCGCGTGTACCTAGGTGAAAAGACAATTTTGAGTCTATAGCTAATTAAATGAAGCAAACTTAGCAACACCATTTCATTGGAAGAGGTCACTCCTTGGCAAATGCAATAAATACTAGTACTCCCTGTGTCCCATAATATAAGAATGTTTTTGGCACTACACTAGTGTCAAAAACGTTCTTATATTATGGGACGGAGGGAGTATGAAGAAAGAGATAGAGAGAAGTAAAATAAATAAATACACTTATAGCCAACCTTATAGCCAAAACCTTGTTGTAGTATGAGTGACTAAGTGATGACTATGTATGACATGCCAACATCAGATAGCCTAACGCACCGTGTTAAATCTCCAAGGGCGCGACCGCACGAGCGATGCGACTATCGTGGTAGGCGCGACCATGATATGGGCTGCTGGCAGCCCTTGGATCTGAGATCAAACGGTCGCATGCTAAGTTGCTGAAAATTTGCAGAATAACCCTCCATGATAGGATATTCACCCATAGGTCTAGAATCACGCCATGCAACCGTTCGATCTTAGATCCAAGGGCTCTCGGAAGCCCATATCATGGGAGAATGGAAAGCCACTACCCTACCATTCGCACGCTGGCAGTTCGCTCCTACTCGTCCCCGCATGTCCTTTAATACTACGACGGTTCGCTCCTAGTCGTCCCGTCCTTTAACATTACGTCAGTTCCACTAATCCTAACCCTCCTCCCAAATCAATGGCGTCCCAAATCTCCCCGATCGGCGGTTAGTACAAGGTTAGAACCATCACCGGTGATGAGTTCGATGTCATCTACACCCGTTCTTCCGCGACGGTGAAAGGATGCCTTTCTCGCTTTAGACGCATGTTCGAAGACTCAGATGATGAGTGGGTCGCTGGGCTAGATGTTGAGTACACCACAGTCCTGGGACGAGAGAAGGATCTAAAGGACAAAGAGAAGAAGAAGCCCGCCGTGATCCAGGTTTGCGTGCATGACTTGTGCTTGGTCTACCACATATGCCATGCCGATGTTGAGTGCCAGGATTTTAAGGACTTCCTCGAGAGCAACCTAGTCAAACTCGTTACTGTAGACTTTGGTAACGACAAAGAAGTCCTGCGTCGGATAGGCCTCGTTGTAGGCAACACCTTCGACCTCCAGAAGAATCAGCTGGTGTCTTCTCGTCAGCCTTCAATGTTGACCCTGGCAGGAGCCATGGTTCATCCTTCATACGGTAAACTGGAGAAACCTCCATACATGTTTCATCATCATGCATGGCAGCGGAATGTACTAGATATAGACCACATACACTACGCTGCAATGGATGGCTACCTTTGTTTAAATATCTACAAGGGTTGGATGAAGAGCAACAACCAAGTTGGCGGTTCAAGCAAAGAAGTATCGACCAAGAGGAAGAGGGACAAGGACGAAGTCGAGGACGTGGACGAGGACTCCGAGTAAGGTGGCAGTGTCGTTGCTCATGGTGGTTCTAATGCAGTGTCTACCGGAATAGTTGCAAAGTTTAATTTCACGTGTGCTTAATTTAATTTGAGGGGTGTGTTGTGCTGAGCCCCTAGCAGAACTATGTTATGTTTCTTCATGTTACTTTAACTCTTCAGTACGTACATACTAGTATTTCTTACATTTCATCTTTTAGTTGGTATAGTACTACCACTCATTTCTTCACATTATATACGTACAATATATATGGCCAACATCATATAGCCAGTAGTTTAGTTGTCAAATAATTCCAGGGTGCTTAGTTTTGTCAAAGAATTCTAGGGTGCTTAGTTTTATTTGAGGGGTGGGTTGTGCTGGACACCATTATTGTGACTAGCCTTTTTAATAGTACTATATGCATATTTTGGCGACGAGCGCTCTCTATATGTACCACCTTTATTTTAATTTCAAGTTTTGCTCCATGGCGCAATCCATCGATACTACTGCTGTACAAAAGTATACATTTTTTAAAAGGCTAGAGGGCGGGGCAGTCTAGCTTGGTCGGTTTCACGAGAGGCAAGGGCCTTTGTGATTTGACAACTCATTACTGCTGGAAGGCAGGGCCTTGTGATTTGACTACTCGTATAAATGCGCCGACGACCTGATCTAGGAGGAGCAAATAACTGTGCGGTATACTCAAGTTTTCCACTGGAGTAGTACTGCGACGGAGGAGCACGAAACATGGTAGCCCAGTGCCATATGGCGATAAAAAATGATCTAATTTGCTAGTCATCTCATTGTTAGCATTGTTCTATTCATTCCCTAAAAAAACATTGTTCTATTCATGCCTCGCAGAGAACGTCACACGTGCGGCGAAACATCCGAAGCAAAAGATGAAACACAATAGCAAAAGAAGAAGGAAGATTATCACCCCAAATGATCTAATTCGCCACGGAGTCATAACTGCTTCTTCATCGCCTCCACGACCTCCATCTCCTTGCGCGTCTCCTCCGCCATCTTCTTCATTCTGTCCATGACGCGGGATTTCTCGACGCGAGCCTTCATCATCTGTTCCATGGCCGCATTACGTACCTTGACAGCAGCTGGGTGCTCGATGCGGAGCTTCGCCAACTCCTCCTTCTGTTCCATGACGAGGGCCTGCAGCATCTTCATCGAGGAACTACTATTCTCATGCAGCTTCTTCCAGTCGGTGTTCTTCTCCTTCAACAGGTCAATCTCGTGGCAGAGCTTCGCCTTGTCCTCCCGAAGTCGCAGGATTTCACCGGTCGCCTTCTTCTCCGAGGCAATGCTCTTCTTCAGCAGCATCACCAAGCCGTCGGTCAACTCCCCCTGCCGATTGAGCTCAACGGGCATGTCATTGAGGCTCTCCTTCAGCAACTCCATCAAGCCTTGGATGAACTCCCTCTGCTTATTGAGATGCTTATTGAGCTGATCGGGCATGCCGTCAAGGCATAACGACTCCAGCTCCGCCGGCTCGGCATGTTCGCCTCCATGGCTAGGGCGCTCCTAGGAGCCATCGCCTGCCCATGAGAGATCTTTCGAGGTCTCTGCGTGGCGGGGAGCCCTCTTTTTTTTCCGCAGCCTTGGTTGCCGCTCCCTTGTTACGAGTAGTTCTCGACCTAGAGCTCTGCTCACCGGCCATGGCAACGACGGACGAAGAAGAAGCACTTATGAGGAGGAAAGGTAGAGTAATTTTTGGTTAGGTAGTTCCCCTTTTTATAACCTAAGTACTAGCACTAGTACTAATACCTGCATAGGGGGAACACGTTCAGGTTTGGTACTTACTAGTAGGTGTGAGCAGGCTTTCGAATGTGATGGGAACAAGGTAAAGATTAATTGATGGTTTTGGTTTCGAGGCCCGAAACGGCTCCCGATGAGTTTATCGGAACATAAATTTCAAGTACTACACTGCTCAAATGCGTAAATATTATGTTACTGTCAAAAATTGGCACAAAATATGAAGGAGACCAATGGAAGTACTACTAGCAACCCACGATTTAACTACTCGCATGCGCTGTATGACCAGTGGAGTAATAATGTCTTCCACCCTCACGTCCACTCAATTTGCATGCGCTGTATTAATTGACCATCAATGAAGTGAACGACTTTACACGTGTCCAATTATCACATGGGGTGGATCTTGGTACAAAATTGCGTCCGCCCGTGTACCCGCGTGTGCTTGCGAGGGAATGAGTGCGTGCATGGCATGCGTGCACATCTTTGCTTCGTGCATGTACCGCCAGTATGGCTCAGGGAGGACGAGTACATTCTTCTGGAACCAACAGCACATCACTATGATCAATCCACGCAAGGAGGTCGCGACAACGCCTCCACATGTGCCACATGGCTTCATGAACTGTAAGAGAGATACTATGTAGTGTGCCATTGGTATTCTAATTTACGTGTTTTGCACATACTCGAAGTGCTAGTAAGGTACACGTGCATTGCATGCATTAGATTTTGCAACCAAATTATGAATAAATACCACACTATAGCATGTAAGCTCTGAGTCATATATGCCTGATGTAGCCCTTTGTTTAATTCTTATAGTTCATCTCATTCAAAATCAATTAGTTTTTATAAAAAAGCTAAGAACGCGGGAATAGGAAAAACATGGGATTATAGTGGAATGTCGTCTTGAATCCTACATGATTGTACGAGTATTTGATTGTGCATAGAAAAAACACAGAATTCTTTCAAAGAGGTTTGAGTGGATGGTATGTTTCCTATGAAATCTAGTGCAAATGAATCATATGGAAAAATTCCTATGGTTTACAATCCTACGAATCAAACAACCAAGATAGGAAAAATTCCTAATGATTAGAATCCTCCAAAATTCCTTTGAGAATCCTTTGAATCAAAGAATCCCTTAATCTATTTTATGATTCATGGAATTGTGCGTTGTAAATCATAAAGTAAAAACAAATAATGGCAATTCAACTAGAAAAAAAGTTTGGGCAGTTATGATACGGAAGATTCTAGAACAAAAGAGAACAACTGTTGTTTTGAGGTTTGTGCATTATGCTTAAGTTCAACCATGGAGTCTGCTAGATTGTACATGTGGCAAAATCCGGTGGGGGGCTAGAAGATGGTGCGAGGGGCCAAGTGGAGGGAGACTATGAAGGAAGGCACAAGTGCGAGATCGATATTTAGAGAGAGGGGGCGAACACATGCGCTGTTGCACGCAGTGGCGGAGCCATGAAAAATAAATGAGCTAGGGGGCCGAGCATTGCTAATCCTTTACGAGGAGGGCCAATTCATGAAATTAAACCATTTTTAGCAGCAATTGTCTAATGATCACATTCATATTAGCCTCGATATATAGTGATGTTGGGGGGGGGGGCAGGGCCCTTACTGCCCCCTGTCTTCGCCATTGTGCACGCGTCTGAGAGATGAAGTGGAAGGCATGGATGATGAGAGGGGGACGTTGGATATATAATTAATGTGGGTGTATTAGCTATATATGTTAATCCTATATAGAGAGGTATAGATTGATCGATGTGGACATGGGAAAGAGGGTGAGACCTCACTGGATATATCGATTGATCGGTTTGTGTGGAAAACTATGAAAGACCTAGCTATATACACACATACATAGAGGAACATCGATCGTTGCGCATGCACGCATGAGAGATAAAGAATGCCCGATATGATGGAGAGGGGGATGTGTGTGGGTGTGTGCCTTCATGGGAGACCGACCTGAAGAAAAAGATTGCATGCGTGCGATGGATAATGCCGACTGGTAGTGTGTGTGCATGCATGCACGAGAGAAAGTTAGTGGTACAATTATAAAGAGAAGACTACTGTGTGGGTGTAAAAGAATAGGTGAGGTCATAATCAATGTGAAGTTGAATTCAAATATTTGAATAAGAGATCCTGATGTTTGAAACCCATGCATGCATGAATATAATGGAGATCTGCATGGTGTGGTTTGGAAACGAGCATGTTGTAATGTATACACATTGAACAAGGTCAGACTGATTTGAATTTGAGATACCGATGGCAGACATCATTTGGCCACGTCGCATCCGTGCATGGACACGCTATTCTAATTGGAGATGATGGGCGGCTTTCGCATTACATATCTATATCTATACCCCTATATATATATATTATATTTTATATATTTTTATATTGTGTGCGGGTAACTTTAACTTTGAAAGATGGTCATTGGATGAGGCGAATCCGATGGTCCAAAGATGGCAAATTTGAGCACTACTGGCCGTTGGATATCATCTAGATTCCACTAGATTTCGCCACATGTATAATCTAGAAGACTCCATGGTTGAACTTAAGCATAATGCACAAACATCAAAACACAAGCACTTCTTATTTGTTCTAGAATCTTCCGTATCAGAATTGCCCAAATGTTTTTCTACATGATTTGCCATCATTTGTTTTTACTTTATGTCTTACAACTCACAATTCCATGAATCTTAAAATAGATTAGCTTTCTTATAAAAACTAGATGATTTTGAATGAAATGAACTATAAGAATTAAACGAACATCTACATCATGCATATATGACTCAAAGCTTGCATGCTATAATGTGGTATTTATTCATAATTTGGTTGCCAAATCTCATGCGTGCAATGCACGTGTACCTTACTCTAGTCTAAATGGTGTTTGTGTGTGTGTTGTGCGTGTTGAGGTGCAAATTGTCTTTTTTCTTGGGTACGTGTTAAACTTGTTCTTCTGAAATTTCAAGCCACGCCTTGTTATACCGAAAATTCAAGCTAGCATCTCTGTCTATCGTGCTGCGGAACTCCCGCCTCTTCAACCCGCGCCTTGTTAGCCTAAAATATTTAAGATATATCTTTGTCTCGTTGTGCTCTGACAACTCCCTCCATCTCAACCCGTGCCTTGCTATTCCGAAATTACAACACGCGTGAAAACTCCAACCTCCTATGAAATCTCGACACATGAAATGCCCGTGGTACCTCTGAACCGAAAGAACCGCCTCAAATCGGTGGGGGGTACTTTCATAACTTACCCCACATTTCGGACAAGCGCATCTCTAAACCATGGTTCCCCACTGCCATCCCATCCTCCCACCCATTCATACACCGAGGCCGCGAAAACCCGCGACAAAACCCCACACCCTGCTCCGTCCGCCACCCAGCCGGAGCCTCTTCCCCGACGATGTCGTCCACAACAACACCTCGACGTCCCTCATCCACCGTACCGGATGAGGATCCGTCGTCGATCTCATCGTCTCGTCGGTTCAGCCACCCCGTCCTCCACCTCCAAGGAGCTGCCCCGATGTTTCCCTCGTCTTTCCGCCACCTCCATTCCCCCACCACCATCTTCACCTGCACCACCGGAAGAGCATCATCATCACCGTTTCCTTGGATGAAGCTATGGCCTAATCGGCGCCACCAAAGAGGTTGTACACTAATCGCCACATTTTCTTCTTGATTCGATCTCACGGTGCTGACGGTGCTCGGTCCCGAGCCGACACGGCGCGGCTCCATCCACGGCGGCGTCGCCGGCCACTTCCTCCACGACGTCGCTTCCTCGGCAGCGACGTCCACATTAGTAGGAGCTGCTGCTGCTTTAGCTCTCGCTCATGCTGCTACTCTCCTCTTGCTCTCGGTCCCCTGCCTGGTCTGCTCTTGCTATTGCTCTTGCTCGTGCTGCTGCTCTCGCTCTTGCTCTTGCTTGCGATGCTGCTCCGATT
>NC_057801.1:655030186-655053380 GCF_018294505.1 Triticum aestivum | reverse complement strand
GGATGGCCGGGGCGTCGGCAGACCGGTGATGGGGAGTGTTTTCGAGGCGGGCGGGGCGGCGCACCGCCTGCCGCGGGCGGCGGGGGGCTGCTGTTTGGCTGATGGTGGCTGGCGGCTCAGGGGGGTGGAGGTTGCAGATGAACCACAGGCCCTTGATTTCATATCCAACGGCTGCAAAATCGACTGACCAGAGATGAAAAAGTCAGTTGACCGACGTGTAGCCTCACCTTGCTAGTGCGTTCAGTTTCGACAACAAAATTCAGTTTCGACAGCAAAATTCAGTTTCGACAGTTAAGTTCAGTTTCGACAGTTAAGTTCAGTTTCGACAGTTAAGTTCAGTTTCGATAGTTAAGTTCAGAGATGAGCAGCTGATTTATTTTACATCTAGCACTTTGTGGTTAAGTATTTTACGTCATGTATTGGAGATGCTATTAGAATTCCACTCAGGTTAACGTTTTTCGTTGTCTCTCTTGTCCTGCTTCAGCCTCGGCGTCCTACAACTCGCCGGAGCTGCTCCAACGACGAAACTCTCCATCACAGTGGAACACTACCTCGGGCTCCATCTCCAGACGCCTAAGATCTTCTTCCCCTCCTCCGACAGCCAAGTCAGCCGGAGCATCCTCACCGGCTAACCCAATCACGCTGAGATCGACATGGCTTCGCCAAAGAGGTTGTACACTTGTTGCATCTCTTTTTTACTCTACATGTTATATATATTGTCCACTGAGCACTCGTAGTAACGGGAAATACGATTATTTTATCCTACTATATGACAAGCAGTGAGGTACCAGGCAACTTAGCTATCCGTGATGGACTCTCTTGAACGCCATCATTATTTATCTCTGCGCGTTTGAGCTGTGCATTTGTCGATGGGCCTGGGAGTTGAGCTAGTATGGCAGTGGCCTGGGTCCAAAGTAATAGAAGTAGCACAAAAACATTTTTTAGTGTAGGTTTTCCTTGCTCAACCTGCCTACTAGAATCGCCAGTGCTTGAAAGGAAAAGTGAATGAAAAACATATGAATTGGAAAGTTTCCTATGGTACTACTTTTCATGAATTTGGTGCAAAGGAAAACTGTAGGATTTGTTCCTTTAGTGTCTCCTTGAAAGAAAAACCATAGGAATTCTAATTTCCACTTCTCCTCCTTTTCATATTCCTATTCATCAAGCACAAGACTAAGAGATTGTAGCATACTAGCATTATAACCGTACAATTTCTTGTGGTTTGACTTAATCTCACCATGCTTTTTTGCATCTTGTGATCTTCCAATTGTTGTGAATCAAACACCCAGATTGGCAGAAATCCTGTGTTTTTAAATTCTCTGTTTTGCACGTGCATTCCTATCCTATTCCTGTCTATTTCCTATCCCTGCATTGTTAGAATCCTCAAATTCAAACAAGCCCTTACTCAATTACTTCTGTTACAAATATGTGTCAAAGAAAACCTTGTGTCGTTTGTCCTGCTCCTGCGGCGCTGTGTTCCACCCCAGCTCAGTTGCTCCAACAATGGAAGGGTTCACCACAGTAGGGATTCGCTCTCCAGACTGTCTTTCGCCGCCTCAGATCTTCTTCCCTGCCGCCGGCAGCCACGACAACTGCATTACCATCATCAACTGAGCAGATGACCTTGAGGACTACACGGGTCCGCAAGAGAGGTCGCACTCTTCCGTGTCTGCTTACGTTATGCATCGCTTAATATGATGACATGCTACATTATCGTCGTGTTCACCTATTAGACTCTGAGTCAGGTCCAAACTAATGCTGAAACTTGAGTTGTTAAATGGTTGTGGGGTACATGTTGGGGCAGCAATCAATATTATCTGTCTACTATCTGGTTAATCTCCGGTGTCTACTATGAGTTTCATGTTGGGTGCAAACAAACATTAAAGGAGCCATTATCTGTATTTTTTAACTAAAGCTATTATCTGCCTGCTATCATTGGTTTTGGGTCTATCCACAGTTTGCTACCATCACTATGGATTTGTGCATGCACTCCTTACATAATCTCACTATGTTTTATTCTTATGCATGCCAGTTATTGTACACAATGGAACTAATCATGTAGAGCAAAAGAGACGAGCCTTGCGTGGCAATAAAATTTCATGCAGACGTCGTTCCATGGTGGGCGCAAAGGCAGCTCCCCCTCCACCCATTTCGGATCGTAATCAAGAGGAAGATAACTGTTCTGAGGGGGATTCAGAAGGAGAAGACCACTCCTATTTACCCCATGAGGTCTTCGCTCTAACTTGGCATGCTGATGTTGGTAATATCATGCATATGGTGCCTTGCATTGCTTAGTGTATACATTAAAGATGTCATCTGCTTAGTTTAGACATGCTTTGTGTCAATGCCATCTGTTTAGTTTCTTTATCGTATATGTGAATCATGCAATGCCACCTTGTCTAGCCAGGCATCATATATGTGAATTTTGCAATGCCACCTTGGTTAGCCAGTCATCTTATATGTGAATTATATCATCCCATCATTTTTTTATTACGTGTTAAATTTGTCAACAATTTTAGTACATTCAATTACTCTTCCTGTGCATCAGCCATTCGGCATGGTCATGGAAAAATCTGGAGTGGAAACAAGGTCTTCAGAGCAGAGAATGCTATCTGACGAAGCGCATGTCTTGCTGGTTACCGATAGCTCCTCAGAGGAGGATTCAGAGACAGATGACCAGTCATATTCCCCCCCAGAGGTGCATGCCCTAACTTGGCAGGGTTATGTTGCTCATATCGTGTGTATGGTATCTTGCATTGCTATGTCATTTGCTTAGTTTAGACATGCTTTGTGTGAATGCCACATGTTTAGTGTCTAATTACCATATATGTGAATTATGCAATGCCATCTTGTTGCAAGACATTATATATGTGAATTATGCAATGTTATCTTGTTGCAAGGCATTATGTATGTGAATTATGCAATGCCATGCTGTTTAGGCAAGTGTCATATATGTGAATTATATCATGCCATCCTTTTTTTGTATTTCTCATTGCTTTTGTCGACAATGTTTGTATATTCAACTGCTCTTCCTGTGCATCAGCCATTTGAATTGGTGATGGAGAAATCTGGAGTGAAAACAAGGTCTTCAGAGCAGACAATGCTACCTGCTGAAGCAGATATCTTGCTGGTTACAGATAGCTCTCCAGAGGAGGATTCAGAGGCAGATGACCAGTCCTATTATCCCCCTGAGGTGTATGCTCAAACTTGGCAGGGTTATATTACTCATATAATGCATATGTTGTATTGCAATGCTTAGTTTTTACATCATATACACAATATTGAATGCCATCTCCTTAGTTGACACATCATATATGATATTGCCCTCTGCTCACTTCCTTAGTATATAAATCATATATTTGAATTATGTCATGCCATGATGCTTACATAGACAGCATGTATCTGAATTATGGCATGCCAACCCATTTTCTAAAGACATAATATAGTTATATCATCTCATCCTGTTTACATAGTCATCATATTTTAAATTATGTCATTCTATCCGTGAATTATATCATGCCATCATGTTTCCATCGACGACATGTTTGTGATTTATGGCATGCCAGCCACTTTAATAAACACATCGCATAGTTATATCATGTCATCCTGTTTACATAGTCATCATATTTTGAAGTATGTCATTCTATCCTATTTAGTTAGCCATCATACATGTGAAATTGTGTCATGCTATCCTGTTTAATTAGCCATCATATATGTGAAATTATGTCCTGCTATTCTGTTTGCTTAGACAACATAAATGTGAATTATTTCATGCCATGTTTTCTTCCCTACTATCCATTGCATCTGTCTATCTTACAATGTCTGTACATTCAATTACTTTTCTTGTTTATCAGCCATTTCAATTGGAGGGAGTGATGGCAGTATCTGTGGGAGTAAAAACACGGTCTTCAAAAAAGATCGTGCTACCTGTCGATGCAGATAGAACCACCGTTGTACTTGCCCAAGAACCAGCCCCACCACACATAACCCACACTCATGCAGATTGTACCCCTACCCAGTTGGACAGAGAACCAGCTACACCCCTTCTAACCCCAACCCCAGCAGATAGACACCCAGTTCCCGTTGACACAACACCATCTCCACCACAGAGCACCCAAACACGAGCAGTTAGTAAGGCAACTGCAGTGCCCAAATCACGAGGACCACCACTCCGAACCCGAAGTCAATGCTTAAAGCAGAAGAAGAATTGTTCTCAGGTCAGGTTCCGTAGCTATGGTTCATACTACTTTGCTCTTGCATCACTATATTTACTGATACCAATCAATTTCAAATTTGAAGGATGCAATTGAAACTCCAATGGCACAACAGGTATGTTTTAAACCTATTTCTTCAACATGTTTGGCTGTTTGCTATTGTAACTTGCTCTATGTTGATTTCAGTTTCAATTTAATAAACAGTTATGTTCTCATGCCATGCACATTACAAGTGTTGTTATTGATGTGTAGTTTCCCACACTTATATTCTGTCTATGCTGCTTTGTCTTAAATAGATATGATTCAAACTGTATCTATCTTGATTTGGCAACATAAACTAGAATGATATAAGACCATACAGTGACCATACTACATAGATATATGTGTGTTTCATGCTGTTATCCTGTCCACCTTACTACTGAACTGGTTTACCAAAATGAGTTTCATATACTACATTGTAAACATGAGATGTGTTTGTTTGTTTCTCTTTTAGAACGCGGATAAAATATTGAAGAAGAGTACCCTGTTATGCAATGGTAAAGGAAGTAATGCAGATAAGGTTCAAGATAGTGAGACATCCCTGTTGGTCTCCTAGAAAGCTGATAAAAACTATATTGAAGACACCGAGACAACCCCAAAGTCCTGTCTTGATGTAGTGTTCGAGTTACTGGCTACCACTGCTGGCACCAGCTCTTCGAACTCGTTGCCTGAATCAGTTCGGCTTCTTGCGTCTCAACTTCAAGTTGAAATACATCAATCAGATGTTATGCGACATGAAGCTGAAGGACTGAGGAAGTCCCTGTAGAATTCAGATGCATACTTTCTGGTGCAACAACAAGCGCTGGAGGACTTAAGCGCCAAACAAGAGAAAGTTAATAAGCTTGCTAAGCATCTTGCCAGCATTATGGGTACCCAGGATATTGTTTCTTGAGCTCTTCTGAAGTGGTTTCAGTTTTGGACTTGTTTTGCTGCGGCGTTTATATGCTGCTGTGTTCCCTATATTTGCACTGGTGGCGAACTTTGATGCCCACTGGATGTAATATGTGTAATAGCCGTGATAGCCTAGTGTAAGTTGCTTGCTTATTTATTTCCTTGTTGTCTTGTTTATTTGTTTGCTTGTAGTCAGTGCAGTTCTTTTTCTGCGGTTTGCTAGTGGCTGCAATAACCTATTTTTTAAAATTAGGCCACAATAACCATGGGCTAATATTTACTGTAGTGACACTGGGCCTCCTACGGGCCGGAGAAACAGTGGGCCTTCTACGGGCCATATAAACAGTGGGCCTTCTACGGGCCGTAGAAACAATGGGCCTTCTACGGGCCGTAGAAACAATGGGCCTTCTACGAGCCGTATCATCAATGGGCCTTATACGGGCCATATGATCGATTGGCCAAACATGGGCCAAACAGACAGCATTCTGGCCATAAACGGGCTAGAGTTGGAATGTCCGTTCATGGGCCAACCATAATGGGCCATCGTCAATAGGCCGTATTTGATGACGCTATGAAAATGACCCAACGTATTAACGGACCACAAACGGGCCGACTGTAACCACGGGCTGAATTTGGCCCACAAGCAGAAAATGACAGTAACGGGCCGTAAGTAAACGAATGCTGGAAATGAGCCCAAGAATAAATGGGCTCTGAGAAGGCCGGAAGATAACATGGGCTGAAAACGGCCCAACGGAATAATGGGCCGTTAATGGGTATAAAGTGATAAACTGTTCTTTACGGGCCAGTTTCACCACGGGCCGTTAATGGGTGTAAAGTGATACACTGTTCATTATGGGCCAGTTTCACCACGGGCCGTTAATAGGCCAAGAGTTACATAGGCCTCATATGGGCCAAAAGACGTCATGGGCCATACATGGGCCAGAAGTGAAAATGGGCTGGAATCATATTGGATGGCCCAGATGACGCTATTGGGCCTAATTCGAATAGGGTGTAATGGGCCTGGGGTTAGCGGGCTGTAAATGGGCTATATGCGAACATGCCATTAACAGGCTTTCCATGGGCTGGCCCGCCACCTTTTGACCAAGTCAAACGGGCTAGCCTTTTCACAGGAATGGGCCTCTATTGGGCCGTGCCACGTGTTGACGTATCATAGGCGCCTTTTGTCCAATGAGTGGATGACATCTGTCTCAGCGATGAGCCGACACGTGTTTCCTCCAGCCAATGATGATTTTACACATGGAAAATCCCCATTGGTCGGGGCTGTTAACGGGTTATCGGATCCAAAACCCGACCCGATAGCTTAACGGCATTCCGTTACAATGGATGCCACGTGTCGGTCACCCTTGATGAAAGCAGTTCTGTGACGCGCGATTTATCGTCATGGAAGTGGACACTTCCGTGATGATAATTTTGGTAATGTCATGGAACACTTCTATGACAGCACATGTATGACTATCTTGATTCTGTCATAAAATCGTCATGGATGTACATGCATGACAGAAAACGCGACCTATTGTGACAAACACGTATCATCACGGAAGTGTATTTTTTTTGTAGTGCATTAAGCATAAGTAACACCGAATAATGCACCGTAAGTAGGATATAAATTTCATTGCATAACTATTGACTTTCGTGCTTGCATAGGAAATCACAAACCTTAACATCAATATTCTTACTAAAGCATAATTACTCATCAACATGACTCACATATCATATCGTCATATTTTGAAACCATTACTAAGAATCAAGTTTATTTTGTCCAATGATCTTGATGAAAGTTTTTATTATATCCTCCTTGGACATCTATCACTTTGGGACTATTTTCATGTGTTGCTTTTGATAAGCTCAAACAAATATAAAGATCATGAGCATAATTTTTTCTTTCTCTCAAAATAATCTAAGTGAAGCAAGAGATAATTTCTTAAAAATTTACTAACTCCCAAATAAATCTAAGTGAAGCATGAGATCATTTCTTCAAAATTAAGAAAGCACACCGTGCTCAAAAAAATATAAGTGAGGTACTAGAGCAAATTCATGGCTCTAAAAATTTAAGTGAAGCATAGGAGCAAGCATAGCATAATTTTTTGGCTCTCTCAGAAGGGTGTGTCCAGGAAGGATTCAACACTTAAAACACAAAGAAAAACAAGCAAAGACTCATATCATACAAGATGCTCCAAGCAAAAATCATATCATGTGACGAATAAAAATATAGTTTCAAGTAAAATACCGATGGTCGTTAGAAGAAAGCGGGGATGCCACTCGGGGCATCCCCAAGCTTAGTTGCTTGCTACTTCTTTGAATATTATATTGGGTTGCCTCGGGCATCCCCAAGGTTAGCCTTTTGCTTATCCTTATTCCCTTATCCATTATAATATAACCCAAAACTTGAAAACTTCAATCACACAAAACTCAAACAAAACATTCGTGAGATCCATTAGTATAAGAAACCAAACCACTACTATACGTACTGTAGAAAACCTATTCTTATTTTGTTTTTGCATTATATCTACCGTATTCCAACTTTTCTATGGCAAAAACTCATCAAAAATAAGCATAGAATCATCAAAACAAGCGACACAAACAAAACAGAATCTTTCAAAATAGAATAGTCTGTAGCAATCTAAATTTTTTGAATACTTCTGTAACTCCAAAAGTTATGAAATAAATTGGTGGACGTGAGAAATTTGTCTATTAATCCTCTGCAAAAATAATCAACTTAAAAGCACTCTTCTGTAAAAACTGAAAAATAATCTTGTGAGCTCAAAAGTTTATGTTTTTCAGCAAGATCAAAGAAACTTTCACCCAAGTCTTCCCAAAGGTCTTGCTTGGCACAAACACTAACTAAAACACAAAAAACACAATCATAACAGTAGTATAGTTGTGCTAACACTCAATAAAAGAAATCATACAGCAAAAATAAATTTATTCATTGGGTTGCCTCCCAACAAGCGCTATCATTTTACGCCCCTAGATAGACATAATGGGTAGGATCTAAGTGTTGCCTTCCGATATCTTTGCCACTTTAGTAAGGGTCTTTTCAAACTCGGGAGGCTCTTTGCGCTTCCCTAATTTTTTTGTAAAATAAATCATCTTGAGATCTAAAATATCCAACCATTTATTGCAAAGAGAAATCAAAGTGTTCATACAATTGATACTACCATTGAGATGTTTGAGAGGTCATTATATTTTTGTAATTCCACCATATGTTTATGCAAATCACCGAGTTTGTCCAAGATTTTGAATCCCTCTAGGGTGAAAGAAAACCCTTTCTTTTGTGGTGGAACCCCCAAAATTCCTTCTAAAGTTTCATAGGCAGCATTGACACCAAGCTCAATAAAATTCCCTTTTGCGGCAAAATCCAAGAGCTGTCTATGATGCAAAGCCAATCCTACGTAAAAATTTCTAAGCAAAACTTTTGCATCTCCCTTTAGGTTGCAAACACGATAAGATTCCATAAGCCTGTACCAAGCATCTTTCAAATTTTCTCCTTGTTTTTGTTTGAAGTATTGTCAGGTGGTAGGTGCGACATATGCCAACGGGTGGCTAATCATTGTGGGAGCCAGTAAGACACGACCGGTGCCTGGAAACGGGATAAGGTGAAGACATGCATGTCGGTGAATCTTACCTAGGTTCGGGGCTCTCCTAGGAGATAACACCCCTAGTCCTGCTCTACGGGGTCTCCGCATGATCACTAGATCAACAAGTAGCTACAAGATGCTCCTTGAGCTGTTTAGCTGGAGGAAGAAGAAGGGCAAGGCTAGCTCTCGTGTTCTCCCTATGTGGTGTATAAAACTCTAAGAGATCAACCCTTTGCATGGGTGCACTGGGGGTTTATATAGGCCTACCCCCAGGGGTACAATGGTAATCCATCTGGACGTGGGTCCTGATCGTCAGTGTCTATAGTCGCCGGCTTCTCCGCCGACCACTTGGGCCCGCCATTTGGTGGGCCCCACCGGCTGCCGACCTCTTGGCCGACAGGCCTGGCCCACCGCCCAGGGGTCTTGTTGGCTGCTGGTTACTGTAGCCTCACTCTTGGTGACGGTGGCTTTGTCGGGGTAAGCATGGCTACAGTACCGCCGCCTAGTGGGCATTCACTGTAGCCTTACCCCGTCTCATCTGGTTAATGGTGCACAAACTTCCAGGGCAGGGGCAGGCCAGCTGCTGGGAGCCGACCTCCCCCCAAGCCGACTGGTCAAGTCTAGCCGCCCTCTGGTATCTCTCTGGCAGGAGGGGCCCGCCACCTGCGGGCCATACTGACAGCCCGTCGTGGGCGATGTCATGGTTAGTGTGGCACAGTGCCGCACCCGATGGGGAATGGCCGCCTCGTACAGCGCACTGTGGACACGCTCGCTCCAGGATTCGGGGGTGGCAGGCTTCACTGTAGCCACGCCCCGTCCCACCGCCGTTATGGGGTTGCAAACTTTGAGGGTATAGGTCAGGCCGCCTGCTAGGAGTCGGCCCACTTTGAGAGGGCTCAAGGAGCCTTGCCGCCTTCCAGCAGCTGGCCGATGGGATAGCCGGCCAGGAGAAGGCGGCCCCGCGTCTTGGATGTTTGAGGGTCCTGTCGGCCCGATGTTTTTTGAAGAGCCAAGAGGAGCCGGTTGGGCTACCTGTGGTCATTTACTCTGACAGTAGTCCCCAAAGCTCGTCGGGCTTCATGACTGAAAGGGGAATGAGAAGCCCAAGCAGCTTCCTATTCTGAAGAGCCGACAGCTAGGAGTCGGCCACAACCAGTCGCGCCGCATGGAAGGTTTTGGAGTCTAAAGGCGGGAACTAGATGGCACGCGCGCCAGGCGTCGGGCCGGCCGCCCGCTGTTCGCGCGCCACATGACACCTACCGGCTGGACCAACCTGCCAGCCCACGCGTGAGACGGGACGTGGTTGCAGGCTGGGGCCCGCCACTACCATGCCTCGGCCTATGCGCGGATCCTCTGTGGCCGAGGCGAACGGTTGGCATTCCAGCAACAGTTATTACACGCCGTTAAGGCGCGATAAACGCGCGGTCGTGTGGGGAGAGGGCGCAGTTAATCCCACGTTCCCCACTTCCCACCCCCTCGGCTTTGGGGCAAGTTCTTCTACTCGAAGCTCGGCACCAACGTCAAGAGCGTGGCGACGCAGTGTGGTGCCTTCATCGCGGTGCAGAGGCCGACTGCTGAGAATCCGTTTCCCCCCATCACGCTGATACAATCGGTGAAGATGTGGCAGCAATCGTACTTCTATGTGAAGAGCGTCTTCCCGGAGGGCAACTGGGTCAATCTGCCAGCTTACGTAGCCGGCCCGCCGACTGGGAAGCGGCCTAACTGGTTGTATCGGGCCAAGTCGCTATCGGCCTCCGGAGCCGCCGCCGTTGCGTGGCTCCGGGTGATGGTGAGGTCGGAGGGCCTTACCGGGCCTGACTTGCTGACCTCCTTCGTGGCACGCCGGGTGCTCCCACTCCAGGGCCACCCTCACATTTTATGCCAGATGAGCGGGAATCAAGACCCAAGCCGGCTGTGCACAAAAGAGATGCCTCACGCGGAGGTAGCTCACTTGGTGAACTACTTCTCGAACTGCAAGCTCTCGGAGGAGGAGTGACGGTTCGGCAAGGAGCCGTACTCGCGCGCGAATCCGCCGCCAATGGTAAGTCTTCTTCTCTTCTTTTCTCTTCAGTTGCAGAGTTCTCCTTGGCTGGCTTGACCAATCAGCTATAAAACAGAGCGCCCTCCTCCAGCCAGCAGCCGGTGCCGCGGGGCTGGAGCGTCAGTTCCTCCCTTACCGGGAGGAGAGCGATGTGGACGACCCCGACTTCGGGGCGGCCGCCTTGGACGATGACGCCACATGAGGAGGCGGTGATGCAGGCGGCTCAGGACTCAAGTCCGGCCTCGAGGACTGGCCGGATGACGACGATGGAGAGGTTTCCCCGCGCCGTCAGCCGGCGTCCGATCAGCAAGGCGCGAGCTCGTCCGCCGCGCCGGCTTCCCGAGGCGGCGCGCAGAAGCGCCGGGCCGTGCCGTCCATGTTCGGCAGCTGGCCTAAGAAGCCCAAGAGCTCGGCCGCATCGACCAAGTGGGAGGAAGCGGCTGCGAAGGCAACCCGCTTCTGCAAGGTGGTGAAGGAGCCATGGATGATTCTGCGTAAGTGCTGATTCCCTCGTGCATTCCTTCTTCCTTCTTGCCAGTGTTCTTCTGATCTTTCTTCGTCTTGCACGACACAGAGCTCCGCTCTCTCTCGAGCGGTCTGTCGCCGCCTCCGTGGTTGGGGCGGGAGGAGGCTCCACCAGCACCCACCGCGTGGACCCTTGCACCGAGATTCAGGCGGCGACAGAGAGGAACACGCGGGAGGTGCATGAGGAGCGGGAGGCGGAGTAGCAGAGGGAGGCTGTCGCCAAGGCGATGTAGGAGGCGGCGGAAGAGGCTGCGAGGGCGCAAGCCGACACTACGTCCAAGGCCCAGGCAGATGCCGCAGCTACGAAGCAGGTGGAGGAGGCCTTACGCAACCAACCCCCGCAACTCGTCATTCCTCTTCGCACCGTGGCGCCTAGGGTCCCGGTGGTGCCGCCAGAAGGAGCCGGTGGCGACCAGCCAGTTATGGAGAGAGAGGAGGGCGACGCCGTCGCCCCGAAGAAGGAGGTGACTCCGTCAACGCCGGCTGCGGCGGACCAAGGCGGCCAGTCCAGCGCGCCACTCGTGCCGCCGGCTGGAGGCGAGCCGACTGCGAGGGCAGACCTCATGGTCCGATCTCCAGCACGTCAGCGCGCGGGGAAGGCGGCCTCGGCGCCATACCCGCAGAAGGCCAGGGTCTCAAGCTCGTCGACCCAGGAGCTAGAGACAGTGAGCGTCAGCTCGCCGGACTGGACGCTAGGAGGCGGGATGGCCATGCTAAACGAGGCGGCGCAGGATGTCCAGACTCGTCTTTAGGCTTAGGTCGCCGCCTTGAAGAGGTACAACCAGGAGTTCCTGGCGACGCGGGTAGCCATTCGGGTAAGCCTCTCGCTTTTTGCTTCTTGCTCTTGTATTCTTCCATGGGGGCGCGTTAGCGCACCCACTGGGTATAGTCCCCGAGTTCTGGGTCGGCTGCTGAGGAGGCGACCTGGAACTTCTAAGTAGACTCGGGTGCTGACTTGTCTTTATTTGTTCGTTTGTCCTTTTTGTAGGACTATCATAACCTCCGTGCGGCCGCCTTGAACTCCCATGTCTGGGAGCTAACTCAGAAGACCGCCGACCTGTCTGAGAGCCAGAGTAAGTGTTCTGCCTTCTATCTCTCATGAGGGCGCGTCAGCGCACCCACTGGGTGTAGTCCCCGAGTTTTGGGCCGACTGCAGAGCAGTCGGGCCGGATCTTTTCTGGCGACTTCTTTCTTACTGTTTATTCTTCTTTGCTGTCTTTGCAGAAGCCAACGCCGCCTTGCAGCAGCAATTGGGTGAGTCCCAGACTGTGCTACACGCCAAGGAGGCCGAGTGCAGTGCCGCAGTTCGGGAGCGCGACCGCCTGGCCAAGAAGCTGGCTGACCATGAGGAGAGTCATAAGGCGGCTCTAAAGGCGGTGAAGGACAGTGAGGCCGCCCTCCAAGCCGAGTACGAGACAGAGGCGGCGAACTGGGCCGAGTCGAGGCGGGCGCTGAACGATTGCTACGGCCAAATCGAAGACATGGTTGACGGTAAGCTGCCCTCCTCTTTGTCCCTTTGTTTGCCGCCTGTTGCTTGGTCCAACTTCTGACTTTGCATTTTCTCTTTTCTTCTTCATGTAGAGTACTTCCCTGGCTACTCTATTGCCGCCAGCCAGGTCATCGAGGCCCACTACAACGCGCAGAGGCAAGCTGGTGTTGAGATTGTGCCAAACGCTCTCTAGACGCTCGTTGAGCAGCTCTTGGCCATCCAGGCTCGTCTCCAGCCGGCCCACCGGATGCTCCGCCGCCTTCAGCGCGTTGGAGCTTAGGTGCTTTCTGCCCTTTGGCCTAACGAGGCGATTCCCCACACCCCTAGTCGTACTACTGACTGGCTGGAGGTGGCAGCCGGCCGCTTCGAGGCATGGAAGGATTTTGCAGCCCGGGCGGGCGCCAGGCGGGCGTTGGAATTCGTCCGAGCGTGGTATCCCGGGCTGGACCTTTCCCAGCTGGCCACGTTCCGGTAGGAGGCCCACGAGGAGCTGGCGGCGGTGCGACCGGCTATCATTCATTGCACTGCGGCGATTGCCGAGTACACCGACACCAGCATCTTCGTCCCCGAGCTGAATGGCGACGGCTCTGTGCTGCTGGCGGACTGGTTTGGGCTAAACCCGGCGGACGGTGAAGACTCAGCGGAGGAGATCGACTCCAGCGACGAGGGTGAAGAGGAGGAGGAAGAGGACGGTGAAGACGCCGCGCCAGATGATGGAGCGGCCGACCAGCCTCAGCCTGACCGTGCCTCCAGCAACGAGACACGTGCGAACATGCCGCCTATTGCCGGCGATGATCAAGCCGAGACTCGCCACCCGACCACTCCTCCAGTCAGCGCTGCCGTCTCCACTAACCTGCCCAGCTCGCCTGTTGCACCCTTGGCCCGAGCCACCATTTTTATCTTTGTCTTCCTGCTCGTTAGTCTTTTGAACAATGTTTGTTAAATTTGCACAGTTCCACCCACTGGGGGTGTATTCAAACTAATGTTGAATGCTGGCTTTCGAAGGCCTTTTGTGTAAATATGATCTTGCATGTGCTATGCTGGTGTCGACTTCCGACTGTGCTTGCTTTAAATCTTTTTTCGGCTGTTTCCTTTGCCGCCCTCCCTTGGTCACCGCCTTGCCAAGGGGACATCTGCTCTGTAGTCTGCGGCTGGGAAAGTACTTGGCCGTGTGGGAGCAAGTACTTTAGCTTTTTTAGATTGTGGCAAGGTGAGTGGGAAGCCGGCTGCTTAGCAGTCGGTTGGCAGGGTGGGGAGCCGACTTGTGTTATGTAAGCCCATTGGTCCTTAGCCGTTTTTCGTGTGGGCATCTTTTCCTGCCTTTAACTCTTGCCAGCCGAACAGCCGATTCTGCGAGCTGCGACTTTCGGCAAGAGATGGCTTAGGTGCCGGCACACTACTTGTCTGACTGCAGGTGGTGCTTAACATAATTTCAAGGCGGCAAGTCCCCAGGCCGACTGGTCAAACCCGGTGCCGGACAAAAGAACAAATGTAGTAACACATTCATAGGCATGATACTCATCATATAGATAAAAGAGGGTAGTCCCCGAGTGCTCCTTGGGGGACCCGATGTCTTGTACTTAATACAAAAGATAGCATGGTACATACTGCATTAACTGTAAAATCTTCGAAGGAGATTGGCATTCCTTGGGTGTTCCGACTCCTTGCCGGAATCATCTCTCTTGCGTGCCTTGGGCTTCCGAGCGTTGATCAAGTAGTAGGAGTCGTTGCCCAAGGCCTTGCTGATGACGAATGTGCCTTCCCAAGGGGTCGAGAGCTTGTGCTGGCCGGCTGTTCGCTGGATCAGCCGGAGCACAAGGTCGCCCTCTTGGAAGGATCTTGGCTTGACCTTTCGATTGTGGTAAGGATGCAAACCCTGCAGGTAGATGGCGGACTGGCTGAGTGCTAACAGCCGACCCTCTTCCAGTAGGTCAACGCCGTCTTCTCGCGCTTCCTTTGCCTCCATTTCCGTGTACATGGTGACTCGAGGTGAGTCGAACTCGATGTCAGTTGGGATGACAACCTCGGCACCATACACAAGGAAGAAAGGAGTGAAGCCGGTTGACTTGTTCGGGGTGGTACGCAAGCTCCAGAGGACGGCTGACAACTCCTCGAGCCAGCAGCCGACCGAGCGCTCCAGTGGCTCAACCAGCCGGGGCTTGATGCCGGACAGGATGATGCCATTTGCTCGCTCGACTTGGCCATTTGACTGCGGATGGGCAACGGACGCTAAGTCCAGTCGAATGCCCTGTGTCGCGCACAAATGTGCCAATGCTCCTTTGGCAAAATTTGTGCCGTTTTCGGTGATGATGCTGTGTGGTATGCCATACCGGGTGGTGATGTCTACGATGAATGTCACAACAGTCGACCCATTCAACTTGTTGATTGGCTTTGCTTCAATCCACTTGGTGAACTTGTCTATGGCAACAAGCAGGTGTGTCATGCCGCCGCGTGCCGTCTTGAATGGCCCCACCATATCCAGCCCCCAGACGGCAAAGGGCAAGGTGAGGGGGATGGTCTTGAGTGCGGAAGCCAGCAGGTGTTGGTTGGAGCTAAAAACTTGGCACCCTTTGCAGTGTTTGACCAACTCTTTGGCGTTTTCCAAAGCAGTCGGCCCGAAGAAACCATGGCGGAAAGCTTTGGCGACGAGTGATCTTGAGGCCGCGTGGTGACCGCACTTGCCTTGGTGGATGTCCTTGAGGATTGCAATGCCCTTCTCTGGCTCGACGCAGCGCTGGAAGACTCCAGCCACACTGCGCCTAAGGAGCTCTCTGTTCATTATTGTGTATGCTCTGGCTCGGTGTTGAACTTGTCTTGCTAAGATCTCGTCAGTCGGCAGCTCTCTATTTACCAGAAAGTTGAGGATGGACTGGGCCTATGATGGAGCTGCTTCTATTGCCAACACGACTACTGCGACCAGGGCGGTTGGGTTGGGAGGTGGCGGGTTGGAGTCGGCCACCACCTGTTGTGTCGTTGAAGTCCCCGGGCCGACTGCTCAAGTCCCCGATCCGAGTTCTGAAGTCCCTGGGCCGGGTGCGACTGTAGCAGTCCCCGAGCTGCCTGCCAAAGTCCCCAAGCTGCCTACTGGATTCCCCAAGTCGGATCCGACTGCGTCAGGGTCAGGCGGCACGAAGATGGAGTCTGATTCCAGAGACGGCTTGACAAACCGCTTGAGGAGGCGCTGAAGGGAGACGCCGGTTGGTATAGCTTGTCGGGTGGAGCCGATTTGTGCCAGGGAATCTGCTTGCTCGTTGTCGGCCCGTGGCACGTGGAGAAACTCGCACCCTTCAAAGTATCCGCTGAGTTGCTGAACGAGGAAGCGGTAGCTCGCCATGTTTGCGTCCTTGGCATCCCAATCACCAGACGACTGTTGGATCACCAAGTCCGAGTCACCATAGCACAGTATCCGGCGGATGCCAAGTTCTCTATCCAGCCGGAGCCCATGTATGAGCACCTCGTACTCAGCCACGTTGTTGGAGGCGGCAAAATGGATTTGCAACGTGTATCCGAGCTTGTCGCCCTTGGGAGGGGTGAGGACGATGCCGGCTCCCAAACCGGTACGCATCTTGGACCCATCAAAGTGCATCCGCCAATGGGTGTAGTCGGGTGCTGGTGGCAGGTACTGGGTCTCGGCCCAGTCGACGAGGAAGTCGGCCAGCACTTGGGACTTGATGGCGGTGCGAGGCTGGTAGAAGATGGTGTAAGGAGCCAGCGCAATGGCCCACTTGGCCACCCGTCCAGATGCATCCCGGCTGCCCGTGATCTCAGCAAGTGGGGCAGTGCAAAGGACCGTGATGGGGTGCTCTTGAAAGTAGGGCTTGAGCTTCTTGGCGGCAAAGTATACGCCATAGCACATCTTCTGGTAGTGGGGGTAATTCTGCTTTGAGGTTGACAGTACTTCACCCAGGTAATACACCCGCATCTGGACCAGCTGAGCTCTGCCTTCTTCTGGGCGCTGAACCACGATGACAATGCTGACCACCCGGCTAGTTGCGGTAATGTAGAGGAGCATGGGCTCTTTCTCAGTCGGTGCCGCCAGGACAGGCGGCGTGGTCAACATCTTCTTCAGCTTGTGAAAAGCTTCATCCGCCTGGTCGTTCCACTCGAAGTGAGTGGATTTCCTCATGAGCTGGTATGGGGGGGACCCTTCTCCCCTAGCCGACTAATGAAGAGGTTAAGGGAGGCCAGGCACCCGGTGAACTTTTGGACATCTCGAAGCTGGGCGGGAATCTCCATCCTCTCTATGGCCTTGATCTTCACTGGGTTGCATTCGATGCCGCATTCAGAGACCAGGAAGCCTAGGAGCTGGCCGGCTGGTACTTCGAACACGCATTTCTCAGGGTTGAGCTTGATCTGAAATCGGCGCAAGTTGTCAAATGTTTCCTTGAGATCTTCCAGCAGGGTGCCATGCTTCTCCATCTCCACCACAATATCGTCTACGTAGACGTGGGCATTTCTGTCGAGTTGCTTGAGGAGGCATTTCTGCATGCAACGCTAAAAAGTGGCACCAGCATTTCTCAAGCCAAATGTCATAGTCAGGTAGCAGAAAGCTCCGAATGGTGTGATGAAGGCGGTCTTCAGGCGGTCGGCTGGATCCAACTTGATCTGATGGTAACCTGAGTAGGCATCCAAGAAACTCAACAACTTGCATCCAGCTGTGGAGTCTATCACTTGGTCAATCCGGGGCAAAGCAAACGGATCTTTGGGGCAAGCTTTGTTAAGGCTGGTATAATCTATACACATGCGCCATTTCTTGTTCTTCTTCAGTACAAGGACTGGGTTGGCAAGCCACTCTGGAAAGAACACCTCCATAATATAGCCGACTGCTAGAAGCCGGGCTATCTCTTCACCAACAATTCTTCTCTTCTCCTCCGGTAGTCGGCGGAGGGGCTGTTTGACTGGTTTTGCATCTGCTCGGACATGTAGCTTGTGCTCGGCGAAATTCGTCGGAACACCCGACATGTCCTTGGGGGACCATGCAAAGATATCCCGATTCTCATGGAGGAAATCGACGAGCTCGCTTTTCTATTTGCTGTCCAGGTTTAATCCGAGAACAACAAACCTCTCCCGGTGCTCTGAGTCCAGATGTATCTTCTTTGTTTCCTTGTCCGGCTGGAAGGAGCCCCGAGCTTCCGATTCCTTGGGATCAGGTGATAGGTCCGGCTGCTTGCCGGCCATGGCCACAACCTGGTCAAGGATCTTTTTCTCAGCAGCAATCACGAGGGACTCGGCTAGCCTGCTGCTGGCTGCAGCGCAAGTAGAGGATTTTTATAGTCTCCGACTATGGTGAAGATGCCCTTGGAGCTCGGCATCTTCATCTTGAGATAGGCATAATGGGGCACAACCATGAACTTGGCCAGGGTAGGTCGGCCAAGTAAAGCGTGGTAATGGCTCTCTAGATCCACTACCTCAAACCAGACTTCTTCATGGCGGAAGTGATCTTTATCTCCGAAAAGGACATCTATCTTGATCTTGCCGATTGGTGAGCATGATAGGCCGGGTACAATGCCATGGAAAACGGTCTGATTGGGCAAGAGTTGCTTCATCTTGATATTCAGCTTCTCCATGGTGTCGCGGTATAGGATGTTGATGCTGCTCCCGCCATCAATCATAACTCGGGAGAAACAAGCATCTCGCCTCTCTGTTGCAAAGGTGGCATCCAACACCAATGCATAAGAGCCTGGGGACGGCATCACCTCTGGGTAATCAGCTCGGCTCCAGCTGATGGGCTTTTTAGACCAATGCATGAACTTTGGATCTTTGGAGGCGACCGCATTGACCTCTTGGTGCTGTCGGCGCCGGCTGCGCCTGTCTTCGGCTTGGCTTGTAAAGATGACATAGGCTGCATGCTCGTCAGGGAACTCGTCTTGAATAGCTCCGACTGCTAGACGGGCGGCCGGCTGCTGAGGAGCCAGAGGCGATTGGCCAACATGCGGAGGAGGTAGCAGTCCTTCACCCATGGAAATTCGGGTGAGCCAATGGCACTTCCGGGTTATATGGTTGGACGGCTTTGCACCGCTGTGGAACTTGCAGGGGGTATCGAGGGTTTACTCGTAGGACAAAGCCGACTGCCAAGCCGGCTTGCCGCCTTTGGGCACTTGGGCATAGGCTACCCTTTAGGTTGCTCGTCTTTGACCGTGGCCACTTGCTGACTGGTGGAAGCCGGCATCGGAGCCTTGCGCTTGTTGTCGTTCTGATGCGGGCGCCGATTGGAGTCGTCAGCCGACGTTTTTGGAGCCGGAGGAAGCACCTTTCCAGAGGCGACCACTCGGAGCTCGGTCTTCATCGAGGAGTCGGCTGTGGCGTACTTGTCTACTATAATCAGCAGCTCGTCGAGTGTAGCCGGCTCGTCGCAGAGAAGTCGGTGCTTGAGGAGGGTGCCCTCTCGGCACCCGGCAATGAAGTACTCTATTGCTTGCACCTCATGCACCCCTTCGCAGGAATTGCGGAGCTCGGCCCAGCGCGTTAGGTAGTCGCGGCTGGACACGATCGGGCCTTGGACACAAAGGGAAAGATGACGTGGCTTGCGTGCCCGCTTGTACATGCTGGTGAAGTTGCGAATGAAGACTTCTGTTTAGTCCAGCCGACTGTTGACGCTGTAAGATTTGAGGCTGTTCAACCAGGTGCGTGCCATGCCCTAAAGCATGAGGGGACGTACTTCACGGCAACACGCCTGTTGCCATTTGCTATGCTGACCACGGTAGAGTAGTCTATCAGCCAGTCTTCCTTTTCACCGAACCGTTATATTTTGGCGTGTCTCTTGGGAGCGAGAACCCTTTGGGGAAAGGCTCGTCATGGATGCGGGGGCCGAAAGAGGGTGGGCCGACATTATCTTCCTCTTCTAATGCCAGGGATCACGCAAAGCGGTCGATCCGATGGCGGGCATCGTTCTCGCCGATTCCTTCACGTCGGCCCAGCCGGCCGCTGAGCGTCGGGTGCTCAACAGGCGGCGGGGTGGGATATCTGTCCCTGCGGGGCGGAGGAGGAGGCGGGTTATTGCCTCGTCGCTCCACAGCTCAGGGGTGGCCTTATGCATCGTGCTCAATGGTGAGGCGTGTCCGACTGCGGCTAGCAGTCGGCTCCTTGTCATTTCGCTCGCGGGCACCGCCTGCAGTTAGTGTCCGAGAGGTCGCGCCATGCTCTCAGCGCGGGGGAGGACTCTCAGCGCGGGTGCCGGCTTCATGCCGTTCTGTGGCCGCGTCGATGAGCTGCTAGACGCGTCTAGTCATGCATCTCCCTCCAGCCCTTCCAGCTCGTCTACTGCCGCCTGAGCGGCACGCATGTTGTCGAGTGTCATGGCGTAGACTGGGCGGTCAGCACCCAGCATGCTGGCAATGGCCGCGCCGCGCTTCTTTATAGCACCAATCCGACTGGGTCCGCCAGCAGGCGGCGTGCCAGAGGCGGCACGATCGACCTCGTGTTGATAAGCCTCGGTGAGGCGTCTCATGGAGGCTATCTTCTTGCCGTTCTCGATGAGGGTAAGGCGGTGGGCCTCCAGCGTGTCGGCATCGGCGTCAGCCGGAATAGGGGCAGACAGATTATGCAGCGCCGCCTGCAGAGTGTCATGGACGTTTCCGCCAGAGGCGGCGCCGTGACTGATGACCAGCACCTCATTAACGGTCCTGCCACCACTGACGACACGAGGAAGAGGGTCATCGATGACCACCACGTTGGTGGGGAAGGCATCAAGAGATGCCGTGTCGGAATCGACGAGAATCGGGTCGGTGGAGCCGATCAACTCCAGATTGGAGGTGAGCTCCTTGGCGATGTCGAGCTTACCCAGGAAGTCAATGAGGCAGCTCTCGGATCTGGTTGCACCCGCATCGGGCGTGGGCTCATCGGAGAGGCGGACCTCGCCGATAAGATCGGCGAGGCAGCTCGCTACGCAGGCGTCGTCGACGCCATGCAGCACGTCAGGGCAAGCGCCATCGGGCGTGCCAGGCTGGCTACGCTCGCTAGGAAGGAAGAGGGTTCCCGTCCAGAGTAGGTCTCTAGACGACGGTGCACCTGGTCCCACGGTGGGCGCCAAATGTCGGGTGGTAGGTGCGACATATGCCAACGGGTGGCTAATCATTGTGGGAGCCAGTAAGACATCGCCGATGCCTGGAAACGGGATAAGGCGAAGACATGCATGCCGGTGAATCATACCCAGGTTCGGGGCTCTCCTAGGAGATAACACCCCTAGTCCTGCTCTGCGGGGTCTCCGCATGATCACTAGATCAACAAGTAGCTACAAGATGCTCCTTGAGCTATTTAGCTGGAGGAAGAAGAAGGGCAAGGCTAGCTCTCCTCTTCTCCCTATGTGGTGTATAAGACTCTAAGAGATCAACCCTTTGCATGGGTGCCCTGGGGGTTTATATAGGCCTACCCCCAGGGGTACAATGGTAATCCATCTGGACATGGGTCATGGTCGTCAGTGTCTATAGTCGCCGGTTTCTCCGCCGGCCGCTGGGGCCTGTCATTTGGTGGGCCTTGCTGGCTGCCGGCCTCTTGGCCGACAGGCCTGGCTCACCACCCAGGGGTCTTGTCGGCTGCTGGTTACTATAGCCTCGCTCTTGGTGACGGTGGCTTTGTCGGTGTAAGCATGGATATAGTACTGCCGCCTGGTGGGCATTCGCTGCAGCCTTACCCCGTCTCATTTGGTTAATGGTGCACAAACTTCCAGGGCAGGGGCAGGCCGGCTGCTGGGAGCCGGCCTCCCCCCAAGCCGACTGGTCAAGTCCAGCCGCCCTCTGGTATCTCTCTGGCAGGCAGGGCCCGTCGCCTGCGGACCGTACTGACAGCCCGCCCTGGGCGACGTCATGGTCAGCATGGCACAATGCCGCGTCGGACGGGGAATGGCCGCCCCGTATGGCGCACTGTGGCCACGCTCGCTCCGGGATTCGGGGGTGGCAGGCTTCACTGTAGCCACGCCCCATACGACAGCCGTTATGGGGGTGCAATCTTTGAGGGTATAGGTCAAGCCGCCTGCTAGGAGTCGGCCCACTTCGAGAGGGCTCAAGGAGCCTTGCCGCCTTCCAGCAGCCGGCCGATGGGACAGCCGGCCAGGAGAAGGCGGCCCTGCGTCTTGGATGTTTGAGGGTCCAGTTGGCCCAATGTTTTTTGAAGAGCTAGGGGGAGCCGGTTGGGCTACCCATGGTCATTTACTCCGACAAGTATAGAACTTCAAAGTCTGGTAACAAAGGAGGAGCATTCAAACTAGCCATAGTGAAACAAGAACACGAATAGATCTGACGAGAAAATGGCAAACGAAAAAGAAGGCGAATAAAACAACAAATTTTTGTGAAGTGAGGGAGAGGAAAAAGAGAGGCAAATGGCAAATACTGTAAATTGCAAGGAGATGAGATTTGTGATTAGGAACCTGGTTGATGTTGAAGATCCTCCCCGACAACGGCGCCGGAAATTCCTTTTGGTGTCTGCTAGAACTATGTCGGTATTTCCCAGAGAGGAAGGGATGATGCAGTATAGCGATGGTAGGTATTTCCCTCAGTGATGAGACCAAGGTTATCGAACCAGTAGGAGAATCTCGTCACACCACGTAAACATCCCCTGCACACAAATAACAAATACTCGCAACCCGACGTGTTAAAGGGGTTGCCAATCCCTTCAGGGTACAACGCTTGAAGATAGGCAAATAACGTGAGGTAAAAGTGGTAGATAGGATAAATAGATCACGGAACAAATAAATTGCAGCAAGGTATTTTTGTATTTTTGGTTTAATAGATCTGAAAATAAATGGAAGGGAAATTAGATCGCAAAGGCAAATATGATGAAAAGAGACCCAGGGGCCGTAGGTTTCACTAGTGGCTTCTCTCGAGAAAAATAGCAAACGGTGGGAAAACAATTACTGTTGGGCAATTGATAGAACTTCAAATAATCATGACGATATCCAGGCAATGATCATTATATAGGTATCACGTCCAAGATTAGTAGATCGACTCCTGCCTGCATCTACTATTATTACTCCACACATCGACCACTATCCAACATGCATCTAGTGTATTAAGTTCATGAGAAAACAAAGTAATGCAATAAGAACGATGACATGATGTAGACGAGATCCGTTTATCTATTATGGAGATATAGATCTCATCTTGTTATCCTTAGTAGGAACGACACATACGTGTCAGTTCCCCTTCTGTCACTGGGATCAGGCACTTTAAGATCGAACCCACTATAAAGCACCTCTTCCCATTGCAAGATAAATAGATCAAGTTGGCCAAACCAAACCCAATCGGAGAAGAAATACGAGGCTATAAGCAATCATGCATATAAGAGATCAAAGAAGACTCAAATAACTTTCATGGATAAAAACATAGATCTGATCATAAACTCAAAGTTCATCGGATCCCAAGAAACACATTGCAAAAGGACTTACATCATATTGATCTCCAAG
>NC_057801.1:654984896-655029971 GCF_018294505.1 Triticum aestivum | reverse complement strand
CATCTAGCTACTAACTACGGACCCGTAGGTCTACAAAGAACTACTCACGCATCATAGGATAGGCACCAATGGAAGTGGTGAACCCCTCCATGACGGTGTCTAGATTGGATCTGGTGGTTCTGGACTCTGCGGGGGCTGGAATTGATTTTTGTCGAATCCCCTAGGGTTTCTGGAATATTTGGATATTTATAGAGCAAAGAGGCGGTTTAAGGGGCACCCGAGGTGGGTAACACCCACCAGGGCACGTCTGGGCCTCCTGGCGCGCCCTGGTGGGTGCTGCTCCCCTCTAGCAGCTCCCCAGGTACTTCCTTGGCCCACTGGCTTTCTTCTGGCCCAAAAAAATCCTCCAGGAATTTCATTGCGTTTGGACTCCGTTTGATATTGGTTTCCTGCGATGTAAAAAACATACAGAAAACAACAACTGGCACTGGGCACTATGTCAATAGGTTAGTACCAAAAAATGATATAAAATGACTATAAAATGATTGTAAAACATCCAAGAATTATAATATAACAGCATGGAACAATCAAAAATTATAGATACGTTGGAGAAGTATCACGTGCCCCCAGGCTTGTGGCCCCCCTGTGGCACCTCTAACCTAATTGTTCTTCTATAAATACCCGAATATCCCCCCAAGAGCAGAGGGCACACCAAAAATACTTTTCGTTGCCGCAAGCTTCTGCTCTCGTGAGATCCCATCTAGGGGCCTTTTCGGGCACTCTGCTGGAGGGGGATTCGATCACGGCTACATCTACCTTGTTGCCCCTCCGATGATGTGTGAGTAGTTTACCACAGACCGGGGGTGACGCTATTTATAGAAGAGGGCAAGGCGGAGCTACCGGCCACCAGAGAGGCTTCTAGAGCAGCAAGAGGTGATGAGCAAGCTTTGGCTCAATGGGATTAATCGAGGGAGACCATCCAAACACAATGGAAGAGCGGAGCCAAGAAACAAGGCCCGAGGGTGGGACGGGACGATCATGCGCGACACTGTGCCCCCTGCTCCGCCATGTCCGTGTACGCCGAGTAGGCTGCCAGCATCGGGGAGCAGCCGAGGGTGGCTGGGAGGAAGTGGCTGAGGTAGCAGAAGGTCGAAGACAAGCTAGGTTGGCGCGGGGCGAGCACACGGGCAAGATCAGAGAGGTCGCGACGTGCAGAGCGCGCCGAATGACTGTCGAACACCTTGTTTTGGCGTGGTCACCGCGTGCACTGGTGCAACACGTTGCGTGAGGGTGAGCAGACTGTGTCTAGGCTCTTGTCCCTTCAACCTTGCGTCTGTGCATGCTCTTGGTTCATCACCAGGTCGAGCAGACAAGACTTGAGAGAGTTTGCAAGTTTCTGGACAGAAATTGTTACAGAAGTTTGTGAGAAAACTATAAGGAGATAAGACTTGAGACTTGGTGGCTAAGATTTGGGTTGGAAGATAGTCATGCCATAAAAATTTCTGCGCAAATGGACCAAGCAAAAATGCACTTCCTTCACAAAGTGATCTTGCTGTGTAGAGAAGAAAATATTTTCTTAAGCCAAATTTGTCAACATGACCATGGGATAGTTTTGCATAGGAATGTGAGGCATGACTCAAAAAATATTAGGGAATTTATTTGGAATTTTCTGAGGCACAAAATGAGGGTTGCTTTGGAGCATATTGGGAAAATATTCATTTTCAGGAGGAAAATAAATATTATGCCATTGAAGAAAATATTTCCATGGCATTATTTTGAGAGGGATGAAGTCAAGGGATGTTTTGAGAGTGCTAGGATCCACTTGGAAGAAAATCAAAAATAGTTCTCAAGTGGCAAGTCCAAAAGAGTTGATCAAAAATTCAAATTCAAACGAAATATTCAATAAACCCAAAAAAGGCAAATCCAAGGTGTCACATGCTAGAACAAGACTCATCCCCCATAAGAAGATTTTCTTAAACTCCTAGTTGTTTAATACCATGTTCCATGTTTTCATTAAATCCAGGCACCTCTGTATAGTCGATCATTGATCATGTAAGGAATTTGTTTCAAGAAATACTAGGAGGGTGATGCTTTTGGATAGAACATGAGGTTAGCTCATCATATTAATACTAGCTTTACTATCCTAGCATTGATATTTGTTATATTCATAAATATCATACCAAATAATACATATTTAAGGTTATATAACTTAGTGAGGGCATGTTCTATAGACATGTTAGTTATTTAATTATATGATTTAAAAAATAGGCATCTTTTTTTTTGCCTCGGGACCCAAATTCCTTAAGCCCGCCATGTTGGTGAGGATGTCCACTAGCTGTATATCAGTGCCTATGTGACTTACAATAATATGTCCTTTTAGAACATGATCCCTAAGGAAGTGGTGATGGACATCTATATGTTTTGTTCTGGGATGTTGGACGAGATTATGTGAAAGGGCTATTATGATTTCCCTATCATGCAAAAGAGGCATATGATCAACAACAACATCAAAATATGGCTCAGTAGGCTAATTCCATTCAGCGGCCCTTCGCTCCAATTTCCAATCGAAAAAGGAAACGTCAACCTATAAGTTAATTTTCATAGGATGAATAAGTAGTTGTAGCATTGTTGGTTATTTGAAGGCTGAAATGATCTTTTAGCATGTTAAAAAATATCACTTACTACTAAATAGTACGACTGTGCTATTTAGTATACTCCGAAAGCATGTTGTCTTCATCGTTCAATTATGCGGAGAAGCAATCGACAACGTGGGTTGCTGTCGAGCGTGTGATCCCATCTGGACGAGGTGATGGGACAACTCATGAAAAAATGGTGTGCATGATAGGTGGGCTACATGCACATGACACAAGGCTTTCTGCTCAATGTCCACATGTCTAGTATAAGTAATTAGTTGGTCATTGTTTGAAAAACCTACAAATTTAGAAATATTCGTGAGGTTATCGTCATAACATGAGACACTTACGATTCTTGTATCACACTTACATGTCCACCTTTTTGCCTCTCAAGAACTTTAGAAATAAGAGGGAGTGTAGCATGCAAAAGTTGCATGATGTGTGCAATAGAGCACGCATGTGAAATGGGTAGACATTGATGATTCCGTCATGGTTGGCTAACCAAGGAGCACAGCTAAAGGCTTGCCGGACCCTCAAGTAGCGAGCCATGATGGAGGGAAGGGGATCAACTACCCAAGCATTGCGATGGCTGACCACCATCAAGTCTCACATGATACCTCGTGACCATCAATTTGAATAGCTCAAATTTCACTAGATTTAAAAACTATTTGAATAGCTCAAATTTCACCGAGTGGCGAAGTGCACCTATGTGACTAAACTCAACTTGTGTGTCATCTCCACTTCCTCAAAAGAGAGCAATGCCGGAGACTCCCACACAGACATCCGAAATGGACCACACACATAGCATATCATATTAAAGCACTCCTACATGTAAACATATTGCTAATTTCTTTTGTCCTGTTGGTCTGAAGTTTCTAACAAACCCATCATCACCAACAAACCCATCATCAACTACAAACCCATAACTGACACTTGGATCCTCATGGGGTTTAGGTACTACTAGTAAATTACTATACCTCCCCGCTCTAAAAAGAGTAGGTACCTCTTCTAGCAACACCACAATTGTCGCTGCAGCTGCATCAAACACACAAAATAGCCAGAATGCAAGTCCTGCTCATCCTTCTGCGAGAACGACTATGGAAGCTGAATGACGGGTCACCATTCACCAGATTCAGCTGCTGCAACGCCATGATAGGGCGGCACCCTTCTTGGCGTTGAGGTTCCCCTTGGACTGTCCCATCATCTTCTCCACTAGCTATAAAATAAGAATCACGACCACAGGGTGTTACCATCTGCACACACACATTAACTGTTTTAAGTCTTGGCAATTAGGTTGTTGCAAGCAGTTGGCAAATGATGGTAAGTGTATGAGGGTATTTTTCTTTCAAGAGTATGAAGGTTGATGATGGCCGTCATGGTTGGCCAACCAGGGAGCACAATTAAAGGCAAGCCAGATCCTCAAGCAGCAAGACGCAATGGGGGGAAAGTGGATTGACTACCAAAGAATTGCAAAGTGTGACCGCCATCAAGTCCCACGGAATCCTGCATGACCATTGATTTGAATAGTCCAAATTTCACTAGATTGAAAAACTATTTAAATAGCACAAATTTCATTAACGTTGCGAAGTGCGCCTACGTGACTAAACTTAACCCGTGTGTCATCTCCACTTCTCTAGAAAAGAGCCAAGGCAAATAATCCCACACACACATCCAAAATGGACCACACGCATAGCATCACATCATATTAAAGTGCGAGTACACATGAACATATTGCTAATTTTTTTTGTTCAGTTTGTGTGAAGTTTTTGAAAAACCGATCATCACCTATAAACAGTAACAACAACACAAGTTCAGTTTGCTTGACTAGATAAACACTAACATTTAGATCCTTATGGGTTTTAGGTACTACTAGTAAATTACTATACCATCCCTCTTGAAAAATAAAAGGGAACTTCTATCAACACCACAATTATCAGTGTAGTTGCATCGAACACACAAAACAGCCAGAATGCAAGTCCCCTCATCCTCCTGCCAGGATGGCTATGGAAGTTGAATGGTGGGTCACCGTTCACAAGATGCAGCTACCGCATTGCCGCAACAGGGCACCACCATTCTTGGTGTTGACTTTGTCCTTGGACTATTCCATCATCTTCTCCACGAGATATAAAAGAAAACATGACCACAAGGTGTTACCATCAACACACTCACATTAACTATTTTAAGACTTCAGAATTATGTTGTTGCAAGCAATTGGCAAATTATGGTAAGTGTAGGAGTTTTTTTCTTAGAAAATTAGGATCACCCCCGCCCTCCGATGCACATAACAATAAGACTATGAGGCCTTATAACCGTTGTCATGGTTGGCCAACCAATGAGCGCAACTGAAGGCTAGTCGAACCCTCAAGAAGAAGTCACGATGGAGGAGAAAGGGGATCGACTACCCAAGCATTGTGATGGGTGACCACCGACAAGTCTCACGGGATCCCGCATGACCACTAATTTGAATAGCTCAAAATTTCACTAGATTTGAAAACTATTTGAATGTCTAAAATTTCACCGATGCGGCAAAGTGTGCCTACATGACTAAACTCAACTCGTGTGTCATTACACTTCCTCCGAAGGGAGCAAAGGAGAAGACTCCCACACACACATCCGAAATGGACCACACACATAACATCACGTATATTAAAGCTCGAGTACACATCAACATATTGCTAATTTCCTTTTGTTCCGTTTGTTTGAAGTTTTTGACAAATCCATCATTACCTATTAATAGTAACAACAACACAAGTTCACTTGCTTGACCACATAAACATTGAAATTTGTTTCCTTATGGGTTTAAGGTACTACTAGTAAATTACTATACCGTCCCGCTCCAAAACAAAAAGGCAATTACTATCAACACCAGAATTGTTGTTGCTATTGCATCAAACACACAATACATCATAATGCAAGTCCTGTTGATCCTCCTTCTAGTACAACTATAGAAGTTGAATAGCGGGTTGCCCTTGACCAGATGCATTTACCACAGTGTCGCGATAGGGCACCACCCATGTTGGCGTTAACGTTCTCCATGGATTATTCTGTCATCTTCTGCACCAGATGTAAAAAAATCATGACCACAAGGTGTTTCCATCAACACACACATATTAACTGTTTAAGACATGGCAATTAGGTTATTCGAAGGAATTTTCAAATAATGATAAATGTAGGATGGACTTTTTCTTAGAAAAGGAGGATCATTCGTGGCCTTCGATGCACACATCCATAATAGTATGAGGTTCGATGACCGCCATCATGGTTTGCCAACCAGGGTGCGCAACTGAAGGCTAGCCGGACCCTCAAGCAATGAGCTGCGATAGACTGGAAAGGGGATCGACTACCAAGTGTTGCAATGGGTGACCACTGTCAATTCTAACGTGATCCCGCACCGTTGGATTGAATAGCTTAAATTTCACTTGATTTAAAAGCTATTTGAATAGCTCAATTTTCACCAATGCGTCAAAGTGCGACTACGTTACTAAACTTAACTCGTGCGTTATTACACTTCTTTAGAAGGGAGCAAATGCAAAGACTCCCCCACCACACACATCCGAAATGGACCACACACATAACATCATGTCATATTAAAGTTTGATTAACAATCAACATATTGTTAATTTCCTTATGTTCCATTTGTCTAAAGTTTTTGACAAACCCATCATCACCTATTAACAATAACAACAACACTAGTTCACTTGCTTGACCAGATAAACATTGACATTTGGGTTCTTATGGGTTTTATGCACTACTAGTAAATTATTATACCATCTCTCTTCGGAAAGAAAAGGTAACTACTATTAGCACCAGAATTTTCATTGTAGCTGCATCAAACACACAAAACGGCTAGCATGCAAGTTCTCCTCATCCTCCCGCCAACTCAGCTATGGAAGCTTAATGGCGAGTCACCATTCACTAGATGCAACTGCCGCAGTGCCGCGACAGGGCGCCACCGTTCGTAGCATTTCTTTCACCATGGAACATTCCATCATCTTCTCCCCTAGCTGTAAAAAATTCACAATCACAGGGTGTTACCATGAGCACGCTCACATTAATTGTTTTAAGACTTGGCAATTAGGTTGTTGCAAGCAATTGGCAAATGATGGTAGGTGTAGGAGGGTTTTTTCTAAGAAAAGGAGGATCACCCCTGGCCTTCGACACACATAGCCATAAGAGTACGAGGATTGATGATCTCGGTCATGGTAGGAAAACCAAGGAGCCCAACTGAAGGCTACCCGGACCCTCAAACAGTGAGCCACGATGGATAGGAAAGGGGACCGACTACCCAAGCATTGCAATGGGTGACCACCGTCAAGTCTCGTGGGATCCCGCGTAACCTATGATTTGAGTACCTCAAATTTCATGAGATTTAATAACTATTTGATACCTCAAATTTCAGCGACCCGTCAAAGTGCACCTACCTAACTAAATTCAACTGGTGTGTTTATTCATATCTTAGTTTATCTTGTCTACGTCATGTCATCATTCTTAATGCATTACTCCATTTTTTCATGAACTTAATACACTAAACGCATGCTGGATAGGGGTCGATGTGTCGAGTAATAGTAGTAGATGCAGGACCGTTTTGGTCTACTAATCTTGGAAGTGATACCTATATACATGATCATTGGCTTGGATATCATCATGATTATTCGCTTTTCTATCAATTATCCAATAGTAATTTGTTTACCTGTCGTATGCTATTTTCTTGAAAGAATCCTCTAGTGAAAACTACGGCCCCCGGGTCACATTAAGACCAAAGATACCTTGCTGCAATTTTCCTTTATTTATTTTTTTGTTTTATTTTAGTTAGATCTATTTATCAAATCTCATACAATTTAAGCTCTCTCAATACCACTGAGGGATTGACAACCCCTTTACGTGTTGGGTTGCAAGTATTTATTGTTTGTGTGCAGGTGTTGTTTACACAGGGTTGCTTGTTCTCCTACTGGATTGATAACTGAGGGAAATACTTACCTTTACTGTGCTGCAACATCTCTTCCTCTTCGGGGAAATACCAATGCAGATACAAGCAATCAGGAAGAATTTCTGGCGCTGTTGCCGGGGAGACATCATCAACATCTATCAAGTACCTACACATAAACTCTCATATCCTTGTAATTTTCTTTATTTGCCACTTTCCTCTTGTTTTCATCTCCCCCACTTCTAAAAAGTTTTTACAAAAATACAAAAATATTTTTTGTTTGCCTTTTTCTTGTTTGATCTTTTGTTTGCTTGTGATCTTGTTTGCATAGTCACGATGACTCAAGAAAATACCAAATTGTGTGATTTTTCCAATACTAATAATAATGATTTTATTAGTACTCCGATTGCTCCTCCTGCCACTAGTATCGAGTCTTGTGATATTAATGCCGCTTTATTGAACCTTGTTATGAAAGAGCAATTTTGCGGTAATCCTAATGAGGATGCTACGTCCCATCTAAACACTTTCTTAGAATTGTGTGATATGAAAAAGAAAAAATATGTGGACAATGATATTGTGAAATTGAAATCATTTCCTTTCTCTTTGAGGGATAGTGCAAGAATTTGGTTTTCATCTTTGCCTCGCGATAGTATTGATTCATGGGATAAGTGCAAAGATGATTTTATTACTAAGTATTTTCCTCCCGTGAAAATTATTTCCCTTAGAAATCAAATTATGAATTTCAAGCAACTTGAGAATGAGCATGTTGCACAATCTTGGGAAAGAATGAAATTAATGCTAAGAAATTTTCCTACTCATGGTTTAAATCTTTGGATGATCATACAAAAAATTTATGCGGGAATGAATTTTGTCTCTAGAAATCTTTTAGATTCCACCGCGGGTGGTACCTTTATGGAAATTACTTTGGGTGAAGCTACTAAATAACTTGATAATATCATGGCAAATTATTCACAATGGCATACCGAAAGAGCACCTATTAGTAAAAAGGTTAATTTTATTGAGGAGATTATTATTTTGAATGAAAAAATTGATGCACTTATGAAATTGGTTGCTAGTAAAAATGCACTTGTTGATCCTAATGATGTACCTTTATCTACTTTGACTGAGAAAAATAATGACCTCGTAGATGTGAACTTTGTCTCGCGAAACAATTTTAATAACAATGCTTATAGAGGTAATTTTAATCCTAGGCCATTTCCTCAAAGTTCCTACAATAATTATGGCGATTCTTATGGTAATAACAACAACAACAACAACAACAACAACAACAACAACAACAACAATAACAACAACAACAACAACAACAACAATAACAATAATAATAATAATAATAATAATAATAATAATAATAATAATAATAGTAATAGGATGCCCTCTGATCTTGAGAGTAATATTAAAGAATTTATTAATTCTCAAAAAGTTTTCAACACTACGATTAAAGAAAAAATGTGTAAGATTGATGATATGTCTAGGAGCATTGATAGAATTGCGCATGATGTAGAAAATCTCAAGGTTAAAGTTTTTCCACCCAAGGTTGATGTTAATGAATCAATTAACGCTTTGTATGTCTCCATGGATGAAAGTGAGAAAATAACGACTATGCTTAGAGCTAAAAGAGAATTTTTAGAAAGATCATTTTCGCCCAATTGCTTTCATAGTAATGATGAAGATGTTAAGATGATTGGTGCTTCTTCTATTGATTCCTTGTTTAGTAATATTGAACTTGATGATAAGTGTGATGCCCGTATACTTAAGCTACAGTAATCCCCTGCTAATGATGCCATGTCATCATATTACTGTTGCTAATTCTCGCTTGATCCAAATCTTAGTTCAAACTCAGATTCAAATTAAAGCTTCAAATTCAAAATTCTCAAACATGCAAAATAAAAAGTTCAAAGTGTGGCAAATAATCCCTGGATATTTGTCATGTTGGAACCAAACTCTTTTGGATTCCCAAAGTGCCCCTGGAAATTTATTTAGTGGTCCAACAGCTTTTAAAATTGGCCTTTCCATATTCTCAAATTGGTTAGACAACTCCTTTTGGCCTCAAACATTTTGTGACTACTAGAAATAAATTGCTTGATTTATGTGACAAGTGTTGTTTCTAACAAAGCTCATTTAGTTTTACCATTTAATAGAAAACAATAGCTAATGTTGAAAACAAAAAATAAAATGTGAAAAAGGAGAAAGAAAAGAAGAGAAGTAAGAAGGAGAGAGGGAGCCCAACAGCCGGACTTGTTGTCCCAAGGCCCACCTAACAACCTCTTAACCCTAGAAAGCCCCGATCCCCACCCTCTCCCTCCAGCGCCGCCAGGGGAGAGCCCCACGCTCGATCCCCCACTTCCCTCGCTCCTAAACTATAACACCCACGATGCGGCTATATCTCCCACGTGTCGAAGCACGACTTAGAGGCATAACCGCATGGTGGTTTTGTCGCAAGAAGGGTCATCTTCACACAATCCCATGTAATGAATAAGAATGGGATAAAGAGTGGGCTTACAATCGCCACTTCACACAATGAACAAATAAATCATACATCAATCAAAGTACACACATAGTCCGACTACGGACGAAGCCAAAAGAAAAGAAGATACCCCAACTGCTAGATCCCCGATCGTCCCAACTGGGCTCCACTACTGATCAACATGAAACGAAACATAGCAATGACAAAGGTCTTCGTTGAGCTCCCATCTGAGCTCGGTTGCATCGCCTGCACTGGTATCGTCGGCACCTACAACTGTTGTGATAGTATCTGGTGAGTCACGAGGACTCAACAATCTCAAAACCCGCGAGATCAAGACTATTTAAGCTTATGGGTAGGAAGTGGTGAAGTGGTGAGGTTGCAGCAGTGACTAAGCATGATATGGTGGCTAACATATGCAAATAAGAGCGAGAAGAGAAGCAATGGAACGGTCATGAAGCTAGAAGTGATCAAGAAGTGATCCTGAACTCCTACTTACGTCAAACATAACCCAAAACCGTGTTCACTTCCCAGACTCCGCCGGAAAGAGACCATCAGGCTACACACGCTGTTGATGCGTTTTAATTCGGATCTGGTGTCAAGTTATCTACAATCGAACATTAACAAATTCCCATCTGCCGCATAACCGCGGGCATGGCTTTCGAAAGTTTAAACCCTGCAGGGGTGTCCCAACTTAGCCCATCATAAGCTCTCATGGTCAACGAAGGATATTCCTTCTCCCAGGAAGACCCGATCAGACTCGGAATTCCGGTTTACAAGACATTTCAACAATGGTAAAACAAGACCAGCAAGACCACCCGCTGTACCAACAAATCCCGATAGGAGCTGCACATATCTCGTTCTTAGGGCAACACCGGATGAGACTAGCTACGAGTAAAACCAGACTTTGAGTTTCCCTGAGGTGGCCCCGCAGGTAGCTCAGTTCGGGCCAACACTAGAAGGAGCACTGGTCCGGGGGGGGTGTTAAAATAAAGATGACCCTTGAGTCTGCAGAACCCAAGGGAAAAAGGCTTAGGTGGCAAATGTTAAAACCAAGGTTGGGCCTTGCTGGAGGAGTTTTATTCAAAGCGAACTGTCAAGGGGGTCCCATAAATCACCCAACCGTGTAAGGAACGCAAAATCAAGGAACATAACACTGGTATGACGGAAACTAGGGCGGCAAGAGTGGAACAAAACACCAGGCATAAGGCCGAGTCTTCCACCCTTTACCAAGTATATAGATGCATTAATTAAATAAGAGATATTCTGTTATCCCAACATAAACCTGTCCATCATGGAGCAATCTTCAACTTCACCTGCAACTAACAACGCTATAAGAGGGGCTGAGCAAAGCGGTAACATAGCCAAGCAATGGTTTGCTAAGAAGGGTGAAAAAGTTAGAGGCTGACATGGCAATTTGGGAGGCATGGTAAACAAGTGATAGGTAACGCAACATAGCGATAGAATGAAGCAACTAGCAAGCAAAGATAGAAGTGATATCGAGGGTAATGGTCATCTTGCCTGAAATCCCGCAAGGAAGAAGAACGAGTCCATGAAGAAGACAAACGGACGTAGTCGAGCGAATCCTCACAATCGCAACGTAACCGGAACTATCAAGGAGAAGCGCAACCGGAAAGAAGCAAACGACATAGTAAACAACCATCACATAAACATGGCATGATGCACAATCAAGTATGATGCATGTCCGGTTCAAAGAGGCATGGCATGGCAATATGCACAAATAACACTACAAGTTAAGTGGAGCTCAATATGCAACGAGTTGCATATTGACGAAACACCACATTCAATCATTTAGTTCGCTCTCGTTTATGCTACTCATCAATATTAAATATTGTTAAACATGGCAAGGGGTGAAGCATAATTGAACTAACTATTTAGGCAAGTTTAAATGAGGCCGGAAACAACAAACAACAATTCCGGAAAATCCTCATGTCATTTAGAAATTTAACGCAAACAACAATTTTAAACATTTTAAATGTTGTTATCATGATGCGGGTGACATATGCAAGTTTTATGCAATTTTATGAAAACCTTAATATGAGCATGATACGAGGCATTTGTCGCCATGGCGGAAGGAAAAAGGTGCCACGGCGGTGAAACGGAAATGGTGCCACGGCAACATTCCGGTCCCGGTAGCTCACGGAGATACCGGTGCAAAAGGAAGTGAGCGTGAGCGAGTCATGCAAGATGGTGGGGTGCTCCCGGTTACCGGGTTCCCACGGTTTAACGGCATGGCAAACGAGGAGGAACATGCATGAAACAAACGGGCACGATGCAAACATACGGTTCATCTCATACAACATGCAAGCATTCGTTCACGGGCGGTTGTCTCGGGGTTATACCTTCAAAGCGTGTGTTACGGGCGGAACGAGTTTGGTACGATGTTGAGGAAGTAGTCGTTCATGGGTCGTCGTGTGAAGTAGTTGTACACGTTGTCTTGTCGAATCAACGGCGACGGTAGTTGTACACTTGACGGTCTTTGGCGGTGATAGTGGTACATCTTGTAGTGGAACTTGGACGTAGTGGTACACGGCGACGGTAGTGGTACACATTTTCGTAGATGAACCATTCATTGACCTCTTGGTACTTGGCGAAAATCTCGAAGATGGCCTTGGCGTTCCTGGTTCGGTGGTTGTGGAGGCAGGGGTACTTGACGCATCCATGGAAGGGTATTGGCGTTCCGGGTCCCAGGGTCTTGGCAACGCCAAAACGGGCAGCGGCATACCACGGCCAAGGTGGCGCAACAAGGCACCGATGAAGGGGAGAATGGGCACCGGGCGATGGAGTTTCTCCCAACTAGCTGGGTGCTCGAGGACACGGACGCTCGGGGCAGTGGTGTGCAGGACGCAGACGAGGTGGCTGTCCATGGTAGCGGAAGGGAAGCAGTAAGTTGGACTGTGCAGCAGCGGACAAGGGACTCCGGGACGGCATGGAGGTCAAGGATGATGAGCTCGAGGCGGCGCTGGAGCATGGCGGCGCGGCGGCCGGACAAAGCAGGGAGGCGCGATGGAGGTCGCCGTCGCGGAGAAGTCACAGGTGAGGTGCGGGCAATGCGGTGTATGTGTGTGCGTGGCGGCGGGCAGAGGGAACGAGAGGGAGATGAGATGCGTGGGGGCTGGGCTAGGGTTAGAGGCGCGGCTGGGCCTGAGAGGTTGGCCAGGTAGGGAAGGAAGTGGCCAGAGGCCTAGCTGGGCGGCTGGGCTGGGCTCTCTCTCTCACTAATTTTCTTTAACAGAAAAGCATTAGAGAAAAGGAAAAGGAAGATGGGCTAGGGAAAAGAAGTTGAGGAGGAGGACAATTTTCCTGGACTCATAAAAATGTGCTCGTTCCAAGAAAAATGGAGTGGGCAATATTGCAAGGTTTACATTTGAATTTAATTCAAATGGTTTGAACAAGGAGTAGGAATCCGAAGTTTCCGAAAATGTTGAACATTTTAGGAAGAGCCTCGATAAAATGATAAAAGAATAAGAGGACAAGTCGGAGACCAAGAATTGAGATAACAAAGGCATTGAGATTATTTGCAAGTGTGTTATGGTGAATTCCAAAATAAAGAAATATTTAATATAGCTCCCTAATATTATTGGGAGGATATATGTTATAAAGAGAAATCACCATGTGAATATCCCTCGATTTAAATAGATCAACGATCTATGCAATTTATTAGTTGAGTTGAGATGCAAAGATTAATGACATGATGGCATGATGACATGATGCAATGCAAAAATAAAATAGCAAGCACAAAAGAAACACACGGTGATCACGAAAATATGGAAGTCTTCTGAAGCGCCGGTCTTGGGGCGTTACAACACCCCACCACTACAAGAGGATCTCGTCCCGAGATCTAGGATGGCACCGGAGAGAAACGGAAGAGGAAGAGAAGAGGTAAAACTAAGTTGCTTCTTTGACGAACGAGTGAAACCACGAACCTTGAGAGGTTGAAAAGTTGAAAGAAAGAACATAACGGGGTTGAACACAATTGAGAGCACTGCGGTAGAATATAGAAACAAGGAACACCATGTGAACCTTGGAGGCTGCAAAGCTATGAATGACGAGTACAATGGACAAGAAGGAATTGGAACCACTTTGGTTGAAACAAGATAAACACGGAACAAGGAAGAACAAATTCGGACAGCACTCCGATTGAAAAGAGATGCAAGATTTCATAAGATGAAAAAGAACTTGAAGAGGTGATGCAACACTCCGGTTAAATGGATAAGCAAGAAAATAACATGAATTTGACAAAACGACGTGATGGGTGAAGAGCACAACATCACAATGCCTCCGGAAGAAATGAAAAAAATGGAATGGAATGAACGGAGGAAAACTTGATCTTGAAAGAGAACGCTTACATGAAATGCTAGAACGGAGTTGTTGGATTATCAACAATGAAAGGACAAGCTTGTTGTGGGCTTATGGAAAACATTTCAAAATTATGAGGTGACAACCGGCCACTAACGGAAACAATTACTTGCTTGAGATCAACGAAGAGATGAAAACTGCTTTCCCGAGAGAATAGGAAAAAACATGGATCATTGATAAGCACCACAATAGCAACATTCCTTAGGGAAGGCTTTAGGTGAAATCTATACCAAGATAACTCCAACAAAGAGATTGATGGATTTAAAATACCTCGTTCTTGACAACATATGAATCATGAAACATGAAGGAAAATTGTCAAGAGTGACATAACACCATCTCAAAAGATAGGGTAGAAGGAATTGCACTTTGGAATGCAAGATGAAGAATACTTGAACTCCCCAAAACAGAACATGTGTTGAGCACCATGTTTATTTTAGAGTGTAGCTTGGCGGGTCATAACTTCAAGAGAAATCTTGAAGAACAATTGGAGAATGAAAAGAATCCTTGGCGAACCACCATGTAGAGCCTCCATGAAGAACTCCGGTAATAAAAGGATGATAGAATGAAAGAGAAGTTGAAAACACAAGGTGAAGCCTTGTGATGATTTAGATGGAGCTTCGCGACAAGATAATGCGGAAAACTTGGAACTCCGGAAAAGAACAGATGAAACACATGAAACCGAGAATGAGATATGATGAACAACTCTGAAAAGAAGAAACTAGATCACTTGGATGAAACAGTAATAAGAATTACGTTATGCGCATCCTTCACCAATTTAAATTGATGACAAGCAACGGATTTGGCATACTACTTATTCTCATAGAAAGGATTAAGAGAGATATAGCTCAAAACTTGAGAAGGTCTTCAACAACCACCGGTAGGATTGAAACAACAAAAGAACGAATGAATTGGTACGATAACGAAGGAAGAGAAATCTTGAACGAACCACCGTAATAATTGAAAATGAAAGTAGTAAAGGCACAATTCGCCGGGAAGAATTGAAAAACGAATGAAGGTACTTGAGGGGATTTAGATACATGAGAACAAAGAGATCATGAGTTGACTAGAGTAAACTTGAACGATGCACCAGTAAGATTTGGAGAACGAGAACTGAAAACTGGAATGAATAATTCTGAGAAGATGGGCTTCGGAGAATCAAACTGAAGAGACTCCTGAATTGCTCTGGATGGGTGAAAAGAATTCTCACAATCGAAAACAATTATGAGAGGATGGCATCAAGCTAGAACCACAAATCTTTGAGAGAACGAATAAGATTTGGAGGAAAACTCTTCTTCGGTCTTCAAAATCCGAGAATGATGATGAGAAACACCACCATGAATTGTTGAGATACTCCGGAACAAGGAAGAATAGAAATGATGAACCAACGATGAAAATATTCGAAAGCGATCTTGGAGAAAGAATATGACTGATGAAAATTCATTCTTACATCAAACTTTGAAATGAATTTTGGAATAGCTCCGGAAAAATTAGGAGAGTCAGGAAAGATCCTGGGAAAAGACCTATGGGTTAGGGCCCACTCAAAAGGAAAACACCGTTGAACGATTGATTGAAAGGGGGGATTGCGCCGGTTGAATTAAATGACTTGAATGAGATAATAATCTCCAAATAGCTTGAACGGATCTTGAATGAAAAGGCGAGCCTTCGGAGATATCTTCAGCACTCCGGATACGAATAGAGAGAGGTGAACGATTAAGAGGTACACCGGCATACGAAAGCATTTGAAACGAGGAAAGGATAAGATCAACACCAAAAGCTTGAGTTAAATCCACCGGAGAAGAAAAAAAGAACGAAGAATGATGAACTTGAAGTTCCGTTAGTATCTTCCTGAGAATCACCGGATAAGAACATTGACGGGAAAAGAATGGAGAAACTTCCTATCCATAAGATGGATACTTGATTAAGATATCTGAGTCTTTGAAGAAAAGGGTGGGAGGGCGGGAAAACAAAGACAACTTGGGACGGATGAAACAAACACCGTTGAGAAAACTTAGAATTGATCTTGCGGATGGGGAGAATGATGGGATCATCTCGAAGAGAAGCGCACCGGTTGGAAAAGAATTAACATGATGACCTCGATGATCAAGAAGGATTAGTATTCACATAGCAATATGAGAAAACCATTTAGGAAAGGTATGGATTCAACATTTGACTTCGATGCAACTCGAATAGCACAAATAAAACAAAACAAAGGATTTGGCTTGCAGAATAAGCCGGAACAAACATATGATAGAGATTTCGTCCGAAGTTTTCGTGGTGGGGCCCACACGGGCTCGATCGTACAACACCATCATGTACAAGGCAGTGCACATGACATACGAAGCGTCCCCGAACCAGCATAGCCAAGGGTTCTTTAAGACTCAACGAGACCACTGTAAAAACGACCGTGGAAAGGCGGACCACTAGACGTCGAACCCCAATCTCATATCATGCATCTGTCGAAAAGATATTCTAGGAGCTACTTGAATTCCCACCTATAAAACTCCCAAAACTTTCTGGTTATGCAATCTGGTGTTGGGGATACAGGGGAAGCAATATATATCTCACCCAAAACTAACAATCCCTACATCCAAGTTGTATCCATCCGTCAACACATAACCAAGAAACCTTCGGAAATCGTGTACCTCAACCTTCGAAAAGCATCCGTTATATGAGTTATGGCAATACTCCCGAACTCCCGCCCCAGTACTAGGTGGCGTCGAGGTTATCTCACCAACAACTGCATAAAAAAGATTTTCGATGTCGGCAAAACTCAGGTATTCCAGAACTGCAACAATAAAATTGTGACGACAACACCTCGGAGCTCAACTCCTCGGGTCAATGCCACATAAAAGACAGGAGGCACCAAGAACAATGTTCTCGTCACAAAACCATCGGAACGATTCCAAGATACCCGCGTGATCCTAATTTTTTTAGTGAAATTTGAGGAGAGGAAAGTCAAAACATCTACGTTAGGAGACCTCACCAGAGTGACGAAGGGACTGAGGAGTAAAAAGAATCCTACTCTCCGATATATATAATCCTAAGACTCAAAACATTTTTTTGTTCTAGACTCAACAACGCCAGCAAACAATCAAGCAGGGGGCTCCTAAGTCGGGGCTGGCTCTGATTACCAACTTATAACACCCACGATGCGGCTATATCTCCCACGTGTCGAAGCACGACTTAGAGGCATAACCGCATGGTGGTTTTGTCGCAAGAAGGGGCATCTTCACACAATCCCATGTAATGAATAAGAATGGGATAAAGAGTTGGCTTACAATCACCACTTCACACAATGAACAAATAAATCATACATCATTCAAAGTACACACATAGTCCGACTATGGACGGAGCCAAAAGAAAAGAAGATAACCCAACTGCTAGATCCCCGATCATCCCAACTGGGCTCCACTACTGATCAACATGAAACGAAACATAGCAACGACCAAGGTCTTTGTTGAGCTCCCATCTGAGCTCGGTTGCATCGCCTGCACTGGTATCATCGGCACCTGCAACTGTTGTGATAGTATCTTGTGAGTCACGAGGACTCAGCAATCTCAAAACCCGCGAGATCATGACTATTTAAGCTTATGGGTAGGAAGTGGTAAAGTGGTGAGGTTACAGCAGCGACTAAGCATGATATGGTGGCTAACATATGCAAATAAGAGCGAGAAGAGAAGCAATGGAATGGTCGTGAAGCTAGAAGTGATCAAGAAGTGATCCTGAACTCCTACTTACGTCAAACATAACCCAAAACCGTGTTCACTTCCCGGACTCCGCCGGAAAGAGACCATCACGGCTACACACGCTGTTGAAGTGTTTTAATTCGGATCTGGTGTCAAGTTATCTACAACCAGACATTAAAAAATTCCCATCTGCCGCATAACTGCGGGCATGGCTTTCGAAAGTTTAAACCCTGCAGGGGTGTCCCAACTTAGCCCATCATAAGCTCTCACGGTGAACGAAGGATATTCCTTCTCCCAGGAAGACCCGATCAGACTCGGAATCCTGGTTTACAAGACATTTCGACAATGGTAAAACAAGACCAGCAAGACCACCCATTGTGCCAACAAATCCCGATAGGAGCTGCACATATCTCGTTCTCAGGGCAACACCGGATGAGACTAGCTCCGAGTAAAACCAGACTTCGAGTTTCCCCGAGGTGGCCCCGTAGGTAGCTCAGTTCGGGCCAACACTCGAAGGAGCACTGGTCTGGGGGGGGGGTTAAAATAAAGATGACCCTTGAGTCTGCAGAACCCAAGGGAAAAAGGCTTAGGTGGCAAATGTTAAAACCAAGGTTGGGCCTTGCTGGAGGAGTTTTATTCAAAGCGAACTATCAAGGGGGTCCCATAAATCACCCAACCGTGTAAGGAACGCAAAATCAAGGAACATAACACTGGTATGACGGAAACTAGGGCGACAAGAGTGGAACAAAACACCAGGCATAAGGCCGAGTCTTCCACCCTTTACCAAGTATATAGATGCATTAATTAAATAAGAGATGTTGTGTTATCCCAACATAAACCTGTCCATCATGGAGCAATCTTCAACTTCACCTGCAACTAACAATGCTATAAGAGGGGATGAGCAAAGCGGTAACATAGCCAAGCAATGGTTTGCTAAGAAGGGTGAATAAGTTAGAGGCTAACATGGCAATTTGGGACGCATGGTAAACAAGTGATAGGTAACGCAACATAGCGATAGAACGAAGCAACTAGCAAGCAAAGATAGAAGTGATATCGAGGGTAATGGTCATCTTGCCCGAAATCCCGCAAGGAAGAAGAACGAGTCCATGAAGAAGACAAACGGACGTAGTCGAACGAATCCTCACAATCGCAACGTAACCGGAACTATCAAGGAGAAGCGCAAACGGAAAGAAGCAAACGACATAGTAAACAACCATCACATAAACATGGCATGATGCACAATCAAGTATGATGCATGTCCGGTTTAAAGAGGCATGGCATGGCAATATGCACAAACAACACTACAAGTTAAGTGGAGCTCAATATGCAATGAGTTGCATATTGACGAAACACCACATTCAATCATTTAGTTCGCTCTCGATTATGCTACTCATCAATATTAAATATTGTTAAACATGGCAAGGGGTGAAGCATAATTCAACTAACTATTTAGGCAAGTTTAAATGAGGCCGGAAACAACAAACAACAATTCCGGAAAATCCTCATGTCATTTAGCAATTTAACGCAAACAACAATTTTAAACATTTTAAATGTTGTTATCATGATGCGGATGACATATGCAAGTTTTATGCAATTTTATGAAAACGTTAACATGAGCATGATACGAGGCATTTGTCGCCATGGTGGAAGGAAAAAGGTGCCACGGCGGTGAAACAGAAATGGTGCCACGGCAACATTCCGGTCCCGGTAGCTCACGGAGATACCGGTGCAAAAGGAAGTGAGCGTGAGCGAGTCATGCAAGATGGTGGGGTGCTCCCGGTTACCGGGTTCCCACGGTTCAACGGCATGGCAAACGAAGAGGAACATGCACAAAACGAACGGGCACGATGCAAACATTCGGTTCATCTCATACAACATGCAAGCATCCGTTCACGGGCGGTCGTCTCGCGGTTATACCTTTGAAGCGTGTGTTACGAGCGGAACGAGTTCGGTACGATGTAGAGGAAGTTGTCGTTCATGGGTCGTCGTGTGAAGTAGTTGTACACGTTGTCTTGTCGAATCAACGGCGGCGGTAGTTGTACACTTGACGGTCTTCGGCGGCGATAGTGGTACATCTTGTAGTGGAACTTGGACGTAGTGGTACACGGCGACGGTAGTGGTACACGTTTTCGTAGATGAACCATTCATTGACCTGCTGGTACTTGGCTAAAATCTCGAAGATGGCCTTGGCGTTCCTGGTTCGGTGGTTGTGGAGGCAGGGGTACTTGACGCATCCATGGAAGGGTCTTGGCGTTCCGGGTCCTAGGGTCTTGGCAATGCCAAAACGGGCACCGGCATACCACGGCCAAGGTGGCGCAACAAGGCACCAATGAAGGGGAGAACGGGCGCTGGGCGATGGAGTTGCTCCCGACTAGCTGGGTGCTCGAGGACACGGATGCTCGGGGCAGCGGTGTGCAGGACACAGACGAGGTGGCTGTCCATCGTAGCGGAAGGGAAGCAGTAACTTGGACCGTGCAGCCGCGGACGAGGGACTCCGGGACGGCATGGAGGTCGAGGATGATGAGCTCGAGAGCATGGCGGCGCGGCGGCCAGACGAAGCAGGGAGGCGCGATGGAGGTCGCCGTCGCGGAGAAGTCGCAGGCGAGGTGCAGGGGATGCGGTGTATGTGTGTGCGTGGCGGCGGGCAGAGGGAACGAGAGGGAGATGAGATGCGTGGGGGCTGGGCTAGGGTTAGAGGCGCGGCTGGGCCTGAGAGGTTAGCCCGGTAGGGAAGGAAGTGGCCAGAGGCCTAGCTGGGCAGCTGGGCTGGGCTCTCTCTCTCTCACTAATTTTCTTTAACAGAAAAGCATTAGAGAAAAGGAAAAGGAAGATGGGCTAGGGAAAAGAAGTTGAACAGGAGGACAATTTTCCTGGACTCATTAAAATGTGCTCGTTCCAAGAAAAATGGAGTGGGCAAGATTGCAAGGTTTACATTTGAATTTAATTCAAATGGTTTGAACAAGGAGTAGGAATCCGAAGTTTCCGAAAATGTTGAACATTTTAGGAAGAGCCTCGATAAAATGATAAAAGAATAAGAGGACAAGTCGGAGACCAAGAATTGAGATAACAAAGGCATTGAGATTATTTGCAAGTGTGTTATGGTGAATTCCAAAATAAAGAAATATTTAATATAGCTCCCTAATATTATTGGGAGGATATATGTTATAAAGAGAAATCACCATGTGAATATCCCTCGATTTAAATAGATCAATGATCTATGCAATTTATTAGTTGAGTTGAGATGCAAAGATTAATGACATGATGGCATGATGACATGATGCAATGCAAAAATAAAAGAGCAAGCACAAAAGAAACACACGGTGATCACGAAAATATGGAAGTCTTCTGAAGCATCGGTCTTGGGGCGTTACATGAACCCCGCACCCCCCTCGTTCCCTGATACGTCTTCGTCGTATCTATAATTTTTGATTGTTCCATGCCTATATTCTACAACTTTCATATACTTTTGGCAACTTTTTTTACTATTTTTTGGGACTAACATATTGATCTAGTGCCCAGTGCAAGTTCCTGTCTCTTGCATATTTTATGTTTCGCAGAAACCCCATATCAAACAGAGTCCAAACGGGAGAAAATCGGACGGAGAATTATTTTGGAATATTTGTGATTTTTGGGAAGTAAAATCAACGCAAGACGGTGCCCGAGGGGGCCAAGAGATAGGGGGCATGCCCTAGGGAGGCAGGCGCGCCCTGGACTCTCCTGGGCCCCCCGTAAGGCGGTTGACTCTCTTCTTTTGCCGCAAGAAAGCTAATTTTATGAGAAAGATCTAGGCAAAAGATTCACCCCAATCGGAGTTACGGATCTCCAGATATAAAAGAAACGGTGAAGGGGCAGAATCAGAGAATGTAGAAACAGAGAGATAGATCCAATCTCGGAGGGGCTCTCGCCCCTCCCAAGCCATGGGAGCCAAGGACCAGAGGGGAAACCCTTCTCCCATCTAGGGAGGAGGTCAAGGAAGAAGAAGAAGAAGGGGGGCTCTCTCCCCCTTGCTTCCAGTGGCTCCGGAGCGCTGCCGGGGCCATCATCATCACCGCGATCTTCACCAACACCTCCATCATCTTCACCAACATCTCCATCACCTTCCCCCATCTATATTTAGCGGCCCACTCTCTCGCAACCCGCTGTACCCTCTACTTGAACATGGTGCTTTATGCTTCATATTATTATCCAATGATGTGTTGCCATCCTATGATGTCTGAGTAGATTTTCGTTGTCCTATTGGTGGTTGATGAATTGCTATGATTGATTTAATTTGCTTGTGGTTATGTTGCTGTCCTATTATGCCCTCCGTGTCATGCAAGCGTGAGGGATTCCCGCTGTAGGGTGTTGCAATACGTTCATGATTCTTTTATGGTGGGTTGCTTAAGTGACAGAAGCATAAACCCAAGTAAGGGGATTGTTGCGTATGGGAGAAAGGGGACTTGATGCTTTAATGCTATGCTTGGATTTTACCTTAATGAATCTTTAGTAGTTGCGGACGCTTGCTAGAGTTCCAATCATAAGTGCATATGATCCAAGAAGAGAAAGTATGTTAGCTTATGCCTCTCCCACATAAAACTTGCTATCGGTCTAGTAAAGTAGTCAGTTGCTTAGGAACACTTTCACAACACCTACCACCACTTTTCCGCACTCGTTATATTTACTTTATTGCTTCTTTATCTAAACCGCCCCTACTTTTTATTTACGTGTTCTTTATATTCTTGCAAACTTATCCAACAACACCTACAAAGTACTTCTAGTTTCATACTTGTTCTAGGTAAAGCGAACGTCAAGCGTGCGTAGAGTCGTATCAGTGGCTGATAGGACTTGAGAGAGTATTTGTTCTACCTTTAGCTCCTCGTTGGGTTCGACACTCTTTCTTATCAAAAGAGGCTACAACTATCCCGTATACTTGCGGGTTATCAAGACCTTTTTTTGGCGCCGTTGCCGGGGAGTCATAGCGTGGGGTGAATATTCTCGTGTGTGCTTGTTTTATCACTAAGTAATTTTTATTTGCTGTTCTTAGTTGTTTTCTATCTTCAGTTATGGGTAGGAAACACAAAATACCAAAAAAAATTAGTTGTACCTACTGAACCAATGGTTGAAGAACCACTCAAAATCTATCACACTCCTGAAGCTTTTTACTTGGATCATCTTCGATCCCTATGTGCTCGTGCTGAAACCCCAACTAGCTTAGTTGAGGGCAAATCTTTAGATGAGCATGCTTGTTATGTGCGACACCATATATATCTGAAAAAGGGAAACTTTTACTGGATCAAATCCATCGTTTGCAATGCAATGCTTGGAATTTATGTGAAATATATGATATTACTTGTTGTTCTGAAAACCCTAAGAAACACCTTCCCTACCAATGTGAGTTTATTGATAATGGAATCGTATATTCATATGCTAAGGGTGTTTATAATTACTATGATGTTCAACAAATTGAAGAATTTGTTGCTTTTAAGGGTGCTTATGAAATTGCTTCTTTGATTGAAAAGTATGATGCTACTCTCTACAAATCTGAAAATTTTGCCATACTTGAATATTGTTATGATAATCATGCTTCTAATGCCTATGTTAAACTATATATTGAGAAATTCTCCGCTGTCCAAGAAGAGACTAATATTTTGCAGGAAGCTATGGAAGAAGAAATTGATGAAACTGTGAGCTCATTGGATGAAAAAGATGATGAGGAGAGCGGAGAACAAAAGGAGGAAGAGCGGATTGATCACCCGTTCCCACCTTCTAATGAGAGTAACTCTTCAACTCATACATTGTTTAATTCCCCTTCATGCTTACCGAAGGATGATTGCTATGATGATTGGTATGATCCCGTTGATTCCTTGAAATATCACTTTTTGATGATGCTTGCTATGCTTGTGGCCAATATGCCAATATGAATTATGCTTATGGAGATGAACTTGCTATAGTTCCTTATGTTAAACATGAAATTGTTGCTATTGCGCCCACGCATGATAGTCCTATTATCTTTCTGAATTCTCCAAACTACACTATACCGGAGAAGTTTGTGCTTATTAAGGATTATATTGATGGGTTGCCTTTTACTACTACACATGATGATTTTGATAGATATAATATGTATGTGCTTGCTGCTCCTACTTGCAATTATTATGAGATAGGAACTATATCTCCACCTCTCTATGTTTCCAATATGATAAAATTGCAAGAAACTGCTTATACTATGCATTGGCCTTTACTTTGTGTGCATGAATTGTTCTTTTATGACATGCTGATGCATAGGAAGAGAGTAAGACTTCGTTGTTGCTTGATATATGTTACTTTGTGCTCACTACTAAATTACAAATCATTGTTAATTAAAATTGGCTTTGATATACCTTGGGATCCGGGTGGATTCATTACTTGAGCACTAAATGCCTAGCTTAATGGCTTTAAAGAAAGCGCTGCCAGGGAGACAACCCGGAAGTCTTAGAGAGTCATTTATTCCTGTTGAGTGCTTTTATATAGTTTAAAACAAAAAAATAAAGAGGGGAACCTAAAACTTTTCAAAAAAGGAAAGTGAAAGTGAGAAAGACAAGCATTGTTGAAGTGGGAGAGCTCCTTGAACTTTGTTCATGCTCACGGAAACTTTGTGAATCTTGATTACAGAAAGTTTTCATCAAAAATAATTATCCCCTTGTATAATTCCATTGTATTATAAAAATAATGTGCTAAGGTTTGCCTTTAGGATGTTTACAATGCTTGTTGGTTTGTACGGTGCAGGACAGAAACTTTGGCTGTAGTGCGCGATTTTACATTTTTAACTGGAAAGTCAATTGGTTCTGATTCGTTTTGAACTGTCTTGCTATACAACTTGTTTATTTTTCATAATTTTGGTAGAAGTTTTGGGGTAGCATAAGTATGGTGAATGTTCAGATTGCTATAGACTATTCTGTTTTTCATAGATTCTGTTTTTGATGCATAGTTTGCTCGTTTTGATGTATCTATCAATTTATATTAGTGGATTAAGCCATGGAAAAGTTATATTACAGTATACACAATGCAAAAAACAAAATATGAATTGGTTTGCAGCAGTACCTATAGTAGTGACTTGCTTTATTATACTAACGGATCTTACCGAGTTTTCTGTCGAAGTTTTGTGTGGATGAAGTGTCTAAGTGAGGATGTCTCGATATGAGGAAAAGGAAGAGAGGTAAGAGCTCAAGCTTGGGGATGACCAAGGCACCCCAAGTAAATATTCAAGGAGACTCAAGCGTCTAAGCATGGGGATGCCCCGGAAGGCATCCCCTCTTTCTTCAATTAGTATCGGTATGTTTTCGTATTCATTTCGTTCATATGATATGTGCAAGTCTTGGAGCGTCTTTTGCATTTAGTTTTCATTTTTTTATGCACCATGCTGATATGAGATAGTCCTTGGTTGATTTATAGAATGCTCATTTCACTTCACTTATATCTTTTGAGTGTGGCTTTATAGAATGCTTCATGTGCTTCACTTATATCATTTGAAGTTTGGATTGCCTGTTTCCCTTTACATACAAAACCACCATTTGTAGAATGCTCTTTTGCTTCACTTATAATTGTTAGAGCGTGTGCATATCTTTTGTAGAAGGAATTAAACTCTCTTGCTTCCCTTATATCTATTTAGAGAGATGACAGGAATTGGTCAATCACATGGTTAGTCATAAAATCCTACATAAACTTGTGGATCACTGAATATGATATGTTTGATTCCTTGCAATAGTTTTGCGATATAAAGATGGTGATATTAGAGTCATGCTAGTGGGTGATTGTGGATTAGTAGAAATACTTGTGTTGAGGTTTGTGATTCCCGTAGCATGCACGTATGGTGAACCGCTTTGTGATGAAGTTGGAGCACAATTTTATTTATTGATTGTCTTCCTTATGAGTGGCAGTCGGGGACGAGCAATGGTCTTTTCCTACCAATCTATCCCCCTAGGAGCATGCGCGTAGTACTTTGTTTTCAATGGCTTGTAGATTTTTGCAATAAGTATATGAGTTCTTTATGACTAATGTTGAGTCCATGGATTATACCCACTCTCACCCCTCCATCATTTTTTTGACTGGGACATTGCCCCTCCATCATTGCTAGCCTCTTCGGTACCGTGCATTGCCCTTTCTCACCTCGAGAGTTGGTGCAAAATTCGCCGGTGCATCCAAACCCCGTGATATGATACGCTCTATCACACATAAGCCTCCTTATATCTTCCTCAAAACAGCCACCATACCTACCTATCATGGCATTTCCATAGCCATGCCGAGATATATAGCCATGCAACTTCCATCATCATCATATACATGACTTGAACATTCATTGTCATATTGCCTTGCATGATCGTAAGATAGCTAGCATGATGTTTTCATGGCTTGTCCATTTTTTGATGTCATTGCTACGCTAGATCATTGCACATCCCGGTACACCGCTGGAGGCATTCATATAGAGTCATATCTTTGTTCTAGATATTGAGTTGTAAGTAAATAAAAGTGTGATGATCGTCATAATTAGAGCATTGCCCCAGTGAGGAAAGGATGAAGGAGACTATGATTACCGACAAGTCGGGATGAGACTCCGGACTTTATGAAAAATAAAAGAGGCCAAAGAAGCCCAAAAAAAAGAGGCCAAAGAAGCCCACCAAAAAAAGAAAAAAGAAAAAAGGGGAAAATAAAAAAATGAGAGAAAAAGAGAGAAGGGGCAATGTTACTATCCTTTTACCACACTTGTGCTTCAGAGTAGCACCATGTTTTTCATAGAGAGAGTCTCCTATGCTTTCACTTTCATATACTAGTGGGAATTTTCATTATAGAACTTGGCTTGTATATTCCGATGATGGGCTTCCTCCAATGCCCGAGGTCTTCATGAGCAAGCAAGTTGGATGCACACCCACTTAGTTTTCAGTTTGAGCTTTCATACACTTATAGCTCTAGTGCATCCGTTGCATGGCAATCCCTACTCCTCGCATTAACATCAATTGACGGGCATCTCCATAGCCCGTTGATTAGCCGCGTCGATGTGAGACTCTCTCCTTTTTTGTCTTCTCCACATAGCCCCCACCACCATATTCTATTCCACCTATAGTGCTACGTCCATGGCTCACGCTCATGTATTGCGTGAAAGTTGAAAAAGTTTGAGATTACTAAAGTATGAAACAATTGGGTTTTGCATGATTAAATACTTTGTGTGATGAAGATAGAGCAACAACCAGACTATATGATTTTGTAGGGATAACTTTCTTTGGCCATGTTGTTTTTAAAAGACATGATTACTTTATTGGTACGCTCGAAGTATTATTGTTTTTATGTCAAATGATAGACTATTGCTTTGAATCACTCGTATCTTAATATTCATGCCATGATTAGACACATGATCAAGATTATGCTAGGTAGCATTCCACATCAAAAATTATCTTTTTTATCATTTACCTACTTGAGGACGAGCAGGAATTAAGCTTGGTGATGCTGATACGTCTCCGTCGTATCTATAATTTTTGATTGTTCCATGCCAATATCCTACAACTTTCATATACTTTTGGCAACTTTTTATTCTATTTTTTGGGACTAACATATTGATCCAGTGCCCAGCACCAGTTCCTGTCTGTTGCATGTTTTATGTTTTGCAGAAACCCCATATCAAACAGAGTCCAAACGGGATAAAAACAGATGGAGAATTATTTTGGAATATTTGTGATTTTTGGAAAGTAAAATCAACGCGAGATGGTGCCCGAGGGGGCCAGGAGATAGGGGGCGCGCCCCAGGGAGGCAAGCGCACCCTGGACTCTCCTGGGCCCCCCGTAAGGCAGTTGATGCTCTTCTTTTGCCGCAAGAAAGCTAACTTTATGAGAAAGATCTGGGCGAAAGATTCACCCCAATCGGAGTTACAGATCTCCAGATGTAAAAGAAACGGTGAAGGGGCAGAATCGAATAACGCAGAAACAGAGAGATAGATCCAATCTCGGAGGGCCCCCTCCCAAGCCATGGGAGCTAAGGACCAGAGGGGAAACCCTTCTCCCATCTAGGGAGGAGTTCTAGGAAGAAGAATAAGAAGGGGGGCTCTCTCCCCTTGCTTCCGGTGGCGCCGGAGCGCTGCCGGGGCCATCATCATCACCGCGATCTTCACCAACACCTCCATCATCTTCACCAACATCTCCATCACCTTGCCCCATCTATATTCAGCGATCCACTCTCCCGCAACCCGCTGTACCCTCTACTTGAACATGGTGCTTTATGCTTCATATTATTATCCAATGATGTGTTGCCATCCTATGATGTCTGAGTAGATTTTCGTTGTTCTATTGGTGGTTGATGAATTGCTATGATTGATTTAATTTGCTTGTGGTTATGTTGCTATCCTATTGTGCCCTCCATGTCGCACAAGCGTGAGGGATTCCCGCTGTAGGGTGTTGCAATACGTTCATGATTCTTTTATGGTGGGTTGCTTGAGTGACAGAAGCATAAACCCGAGTAAGGGGATTGTTGCGTACGGGATAAAGGGGACTTGATGCTTTAATGCTATGGTTGGGTTTTACCTTAATGAATCTTTAGTAGTTGCGGACGCTTGCTAGAGTTCCAATCATAAGTGCATATGATCCAAGAAGAGAAAGTATGTTAGCTTATGCCTCTCCCACATAAAACTTGCTATCGGTCCAGTAAAGTAGTCAATTGCTGAGGGACACTTTCACAACTCCTACCACCACTTTTCCACACTCGTTATATTTACTTTATTGCTTCTTTATCTAAACAGCCCCTACTTTTTATTTATGCGTTCGTTATATTCTTGCAAACTTATCCAACAACACCTACAAAGTACTTCTAGTTTCATACTTGTTCTAGGTAAAGAGAATGTCAAGCGTGCGTAGAGTCGTATCAGTGGCCGAAAGGACTTGAGAGAGTATTTGTTCTACCTTTAGCTCCTCATTGGGTTCGACACTCTTACTTATCAAAAGAGGCTACAACTGTTCCGTATACTTGCGGGTTATCATTCCCCACTCCCCCCTCCCCCTCCCTCTCCTTGCACCGTTTCTGGATCGAGGGGCGATCCCCCCGATCGCGCCACGCCGCCGCTCTGGATGGCGGTCTCCCTGGTGCGAGCGCCCGTCCTTGACGCCCGACCTTCCTTCCCCTCGCGCTCCTTCTGCACCGCCGCGCTTCCACGATGCAGGCGCACGCCAGCGCCTTGGCACCGCCGCGGCGCCCGGAGCCACCTCACCGGACCACTGCACCGCCGGCCTCCCCGAGCACTTCCCCGACACGCTCCGAGCTCGCCCCTACGCTCCATGTGAGCAACCGCAATGACCCCCCTTCCCCCTTTTCGATTTGATGCCGTAGGCCGCCACCCCTCGTCCAGCCTGGAGCTGCGCTCACCGCACTCCCTGGCAGCGCTAGGCCTCGCCCCGCATGCGCCAGCCTGCGTGTGGCCGCACCCGTCGCCCGCTACCACCTGCGCTCTTGCGCCTCACCGCCCGTGCCAGCCTCCGCATGGCCTCGCCCCTCCTGCTGCTGCCCCCACGCCGCATGGCCCTGCACTTGTTCCTGCCGACCCCGCCGCTCTTCGGTGTTGGCCGCCCCTCCCCCCGACTTCGCCGTCTGCCGGCGCCCCGTCGCGCCTCGCCTCGCACCCGGGCGGGTTCGGCCTCCACTCGGGGTAGCGCCCGTTTGCCGTGCCCGCTCCAGTGGCCTTTGTGCCACTGGCAGCTGGGGCCTCTCCCCCCCAAAAAGAAATGTAAAATATATATTAATAAAAACAATTAATTAATTAGTTAAACACTTAATTAACTTAAGTAATCTTGTTTAATTAAATTAGTTAATTAGATAGCCTAGCTAATTAGCTAATTAACCTAATGTGGCAATGACATGTGGGTCCACTTTAACCCTATTGACCAGTCAACAATTGACTGGTCAACTGCTGACTGGACCTCCCCTGGCCCACTTGTTATCCTCTGTGTACACTTCTACGAACGCAGAGCTAGGTACCCATAGCAATTTATTATTTATTTTCGAATTGAAATAAATTCAGAAGAATGTTTAAATCTTTCAAAAATCATATAAAATAAACCATAGCTCGGATTAAAATACTTTGTACATGAAAGTTGCTCAGAACAACGAGACGAATCCAAAAACGCGGTCCGTTCGTCCGCGACACGTCCCTAGCATGGCAAACATTGAACTTTTACCCTTTGGTTCATTTGTCTGACAGACGTCCAGAACCGGGAAAACTTTCCCGGATGTTTTCCCCCTTCACCAGTATCGCCAAGCACCGCGGTAGAACACCTCTAGCCTCGCTTATTGTCTTGTTATGTATATTGTTATGTGTATTTACTGTTTCTTCCCCCTCTTCTCTCCGGTAGACCCCGAGACCGCTGCTGATGCCCCTATGATCGACTACATCATCGACGACACTTCTACCCCTTTTCAGCGGAGCTTCCAGGCAAGCCCCTCTTTGATCATACCGATATCGCCCATTCTATACTGATGTCTACTACACAACCTTCTTCTTGTAGACGTTGTTGGGCCTCCAAGTGCAGAGGTTTGTAGGACAGTAGCAAATTTCCCTCAAGTGGATGACCTAAGGTTTATCAATCCGTGGGAGGCGTAGGATGAAGATGGTCTCTCTCAAACAACCCTGCAACCAAATAACAAAGAGTCTCTTGTGTCCCCAACACACCCAATACAATGGTAAATTGTATAGGTGCACTAGTTCGGCGAAGAGATGGTGATACAAGTGCAATATGTATGATAGATATAGGTTTTTGTAATCTGAAATTATAAAAACAGCAAGGTAACTAATGATAAAGGTGAGCACAAACGGTATTGCAATGGTCGGAAACAAGGCCTAAGGTTCATACTTTCACTAGTGCAAGTTCTCTCAACAATAATAACATAATTAGATCATATAACAATCCCTCAACATGCAACAAAGAGTCACTCCAAAGTCACTAATATAGCGGAGAACAAATGAAGAGATTATGGTAGGGTACGGAACCACCTCAAAGTCATCCTTTCTGTTCTATCTATTCAAGAGTCCGTAGTAAAATAACATGAAGCTATTCTTTCCGTTCAATCTATCATAGAGTTAGTACTACAATAACACCTTAAGACACAAATCAACCAAAACCCTAATGTCACCTAGATACTCCGTTGTCACCTCAAGTATCCGTGGGCATGATTATACGATATGCATCACACTATCTCAGATTCATCTATTCAACCAACACAAAGTACTTCAAAGAGTGCCCCAAAGTTTCTACCGGAGAGTCAAGACGAAAACGTGTGCCAACCCCTATGCATAAGTTCACAAGGTGAACCCGCAAGTTGATCACCAAAACATACATCAAGTGATCATATGAATATCCCATTGTCACCACAGATAAACACGACAAGACATACATCAAGTGTTCTCAAATCCTTAAAGACTTAATCCAATAAGATAACTTCAAGAGGAAAACTCAATTCATCACAAGAGAGTAGAGGGGGGAAACATCATAAGATCCAACTATAATAGCAAAGCTCACGATACATCAAGATCGTGCCATAGAGAGAACACGAGAGAGAGAGATCAAACACATAGCTACTGGTACTTACCCCCAGCCCTGAGGGTGAACTACTCCTTCCTCGTCATGGAGACTCTGAGATGATGAAGATGGCCACTGGTGAGGGATCCACCCTTCCGGCAGGGTGCCAAAACGGGCTCCCGAGAGGTTTTTGGTGGCTACAGAGGCTTGCGACGGTGGAACTCCTAGTCTATTTTTCCCCCCGAAGGTTTTAGGGTACTTATATAGGAGAAAGAAGTCGGTCGGGGGAGCCACGATGGGCCCACGAGGGTGGAGGGTGCGCCCAGGGGGGTGGGCGTGCCCCCCTGCCTCGTGGCCTCCTTGAAACTTCCCTGACTTCAGCTCCATGTCTCCTGGATCACGTTCGTTCCAAAAATCACGCTCCCGAAGGTTTCATTCCGTTTGGACTCCGTTTAATATTCCTTTTCTTCGAAACACTCAAATAGGCAAAAAAAGCAGCAATTCGGGATGGGCCTCCGGTTAGTAGGTTTGTCCCAAAAATGATATATAAGTGTAAAGTAAAGCCCATAAACATCCAAAACGGGTAATATAATAGCATGGAGCAATAAAAAATTATGGATACGTTGGAGACGTATCAAGCATCCCCAAGCTTAATTCCTGCTCGTCCTCGAGTAGGTAAATGATAAAAACAGAATTTTTGATGTGGAATGCTACCTAGCATAATTCTCAATGTAATTTTCTTTATTGTGGCATGAATGTTCAGATCCAAATGATTCAAAATAAAAGTTCATATTGACATAAGAAATAATAATACTTCAAGCATACTTATTAAGCAATCATGTCTTCTGTAAATAACATGGCTAAAGAAAGTTATCCCTACAAAATCATATAGTCTGGCTGTTGCTCTATCTTCATCACACAAAGTATTTAATCATGCACAACCCCGATGACAAGCCAAGCAATTGTTTCATACTTTAGTAATCTCAAACTTTTTCAACTTTCATGCAATACATGAGCGTGAGCCATGGACATAGCACTATATGTGGAATAGAATGGTGGTTGTGGAGAAGACAAAAAGGAGAATATAGTCTCACATCAACTAGGCGTATCAACGGGCTATGGAGATGCCCATTAATAGATATCAATGTGAGTGAGTAGGGATTGCCATGCAGAGGATGCACTAGAGCTATAAATGTATGAAAGCTCAACAAAAGAAACTAAGTGGGTGTGCATCCAACTTGCTTGCTCATGAAGACCTAGAGCATTTTAAGGAAGCCCATCATTGGAATATACAAGCCAAGTTCTATAATGAAAATTCCCACTAGTATATGAAAGTGACAATATAGGAGACTCTCTATCATGAATATCATGGTGCTACTTTGAAGCACAAGTGTGGTAAAAAGGATAGTAGCATTGTCCCTTCTCTCTTTTCCTCTCATATTTTTTTATTTGGCCTTTCTTTTTTTATTTGGCCTTCTCTTTTTTTTAAAGTCTAAAGTCTCATCCCGACTTGTGGGGGAATCATAGCCTCCATCATCCTTTCCTCACTTGGACAATGCTCTAATAATGAAGATCATCACACTTTTATTTACTTACAACTCAAGATTACAACTCAATACTTAGAGCAAGATATGACTCTATATGAATGCCTCCGGCGGTGTACCGGGATATGCAATGAATCAAGAGTGACATGTATGAAAAAATTATGAAGATGGCCTTGCCACAAATACGATGTCAACTACATGATCATGCAAAGAGCAATATGACAATGATGACATGTGTCATATAAACGAAACGGTGGAAAGTTGCATGGCAATATATCTCGGAATGGCTATGGAAATGCCATAATAGATAGGTATGGTGGCTGTTTTGAGGAAGGAATATGGTGGGTGTATGGTACCGGCGAAAGTTGCGCGGCACAAGAGAGGCTAGCAATGGTGGAAGGGTGAGAGTGCGTATAATCCATGGACTCAACATTAGTCATAAAGAACTCATATAATTATTGCAAAAATCTACAAGTCATTGAAACAAAGTACTACACGCATGCTCCTAGGGGGATATATTGGTAGGAAAAGACCATTGCTCATCCCCGGCCACCACTCATAAGGCAGCCAATAAATAAATAAAATCGTGCTGCAACTTCATCACAAAGCGGTTCACCATACGTGCATGCTACGGGAGTCACAAACTTCAACACAAGTATTCTTTGAATTCATAATCACCCAACTAGCATGACTTTAATATTACCACCTCTATATCTCAAAACAATTATCAAGTATCAAATTGATCATAGCATCCAATTCACTTTCTATGATAGTTTTTATTATACCCAACTTGGATGCCCATCATTCTAGGACCAATTTTATAACCATAGCAAATACCATGCTGTTCTAAGAGACTCTCAAAATAATATAAGTGAAGCATGAGAGATTAACAATTTCTACAAAATTAAGCCACCGCCGCGCTCTAAAAGATATAAGTGAAGCACTAGAGCAAAAACTATCTAGCTCAAAAGATATAAGTGATGCACATATAGTATTCTAACAAATTCCAATCAAGTGGGTTTCTCCCAAAAGGTGTGTACAACAAGGATGATTGTGGTAAACTAAAAATCAAGACTAATATCATACAAGACGCTCCAAGCAAAACAAATATCATGTGGAGAATAAAAATATAGCTCCAAGTAAAGTTATCGATAGAAGAAGACGAAAGAGGGGATGCCTCCCGGGGCATCCCCAAGCTTAGGCTTTTGGCTATTCTTGAATATATTGGGGTTCCATGGGCATCCCCAAGCTTAGGCTCTTGCCACTCCTTATTCCATAGTCCATCGAATCTTTACCCAAAACTTGAAAACTTCACAACACAAAACTCAACAGAAAACTCGTAAGCCCTGTTAGTATAAGAAAATAAAACCACCACTTAGGTACTGTAGTGAACTCATTCTACATTCATATTGGTGTAATATCTACTGTATTCCAACTTCTCTATGGTTCATACCCTTCGATACTACTCATAGATTCATCAAAATTAGCAAACAATACATAGAAAACAGAATCTGTCAAAAACAGAACAGTCTGTAGTAATCTGTATCAAACGTATACTTTTGGAACTCGAACAATCCCACAAAATTAGGAAGTCCTAAGCAATGTGTTTACCAATCCATAAAAAACGAATCAGATCAAAATCACGTTTTTGTGAATTATGAAAACTCATTTACTTGGTGCAAAAGCTTCTGATTCTCAGCAGGATCAACACAACTATCACCATAAGCTATCCTAAAGGTCTTACTTGGCACTTTGTTGAAACAAAATCTATAAAACATGATTACTACAGTAGCATAATCATGTTAACACACAAAAACAGTAAGGTTAAATATTGGGTTGTCTCCCAACGCGTGCTTTTCTTTAATGCCTTTCTAGCTAGGCAATGATGCTCACATAAAAGATAAGAATTGAAACATAACAGGAGCATCATGAAGCATATGACTAGAACATTTAAGCCTAACCCACTTTCTATGCATAGTGATTTTGTGATCAAACAACTTATGGGAACAATAATCAACTAGCATAGGAAGGTAAAACAAGCATGGCTTCAAGATTTTCAACACATAGAGAGGAAACTTGATATTATTGCAATTCCTACAAGCATATGTTCCTCCCTCATAATAATTTTAAGTAGTATCATGAATGAATTCAATAATATAACCAGCACCTAAAGCATTCTTTTCATGATCTACAAGCCTAGAAAATTTACTACTCTCCACATAAGCAAATTTCTTCTCATGAATAGTAGTGGGAGCAAACTCAACAAAATAATTATCATGTGAGACATAATCCAATTGAAAACTAAAGTCATGATGACAAGTTTCATGGTTATCATTATTCTTAATAGCATACAAGTCATCACAATAATCATCATAGATAGCAACTTTGTTCTCATAATCAATTGGAACCTCTTCCGAAATAGTGGATTCATCACTAAATAAAGTCATGACCTCTCCAAATCCACTTTCATCAATGTAATCATCATAAATAGGAGGCATGCTTTCATCATATTAAATATTCTCATCAAAACTTGGGGTACTAAACATATCATCTTCATCAAACATAGCATCCCCAAGCTTGTGGCTTTGCATATCATTGGCATCATGGATATTCAAGGAATTCATACTAACAACATTGCAATCATTCTCATCATACAAAGATTTAGTGCCAAACATTTTATAGACTTCTTCTTCTAGCACTAGGGCACAATTTTCCTTTCCATCATTCTCACGAAAGATATGAAAAAGATGAAGTGTATGAGGCAAACTCAATTCCATTTTTTGGTAGTTTTCTTTTATGAACTAAACTAGCGATAAAACAAGAAACTAAAAGATTCGATTGCAGGATCTAAGTATATACCTTCAAGCACTCACCTCCCCGGCAACGGCGCCAGAAAAGATCTTGATATGTCTACTACACAACCTTCTTCTTGTAGACGTTGTTGGGCCTCCAAGTGCAGAGGTTTGTAGGAGAGTAGCAAATTTCCCTCAAGTGGATGACCTAAGGTTTATCAATCCGTGGGAGGCGTAGGATGAAGATGGTCTCTCTCAAACAACCCTGCAACCAAATAACAAAGAGACTCTTGTGTCCCCAACACACCCAATACAATGGTAAATTGTATAGGTGCACTAGTTCGGCGAAGAGATGGTGATACAAGTGCAATATGGATGATAGATATAGGTTTTTGTAATCTGAAATTATAAAAACAGCAAGGTAACTAATGATAAAGGTGAGCACAAACGGTATTACAATGGTCGGAAACAAGGCCTAAGGTTCATACTTTCACTAGTGCAAGTTCTCTCAACAATAATAACATAATTAGATCATATAACAATCCCTCAACATGCAACAAAGAGTCACTCCAAAGTCACTAATATAGCAGAGAACAAATGAAGAGATTATGGTAGGGTACGAAACCACCTCAAAGTCATCCTTTCTGTTCTATCTATTCAAGAGTCCGTAGTAAAATAACATGAAGCTATTCTTTCCATTCAATCTATCATAGAGTTCGTACTACAATAACACCCTAAGACACAAATCAACCAAAACCCTAATGTCACCTAGATACTCCATTGTCACCTCAAGTATCCGTGGGCATGATTATACGATATGCATCACACTATCTCAGATTCATCTATTCAACCAACACAAAGTACTTCAAAGAGTGCCCCAAAGTTTCTATCGGAGAGTCAAGACGAAAACGTGTGCCAACCCCTATGCATAAGTTCACAAGGTGAACCTGCAAGTTGATCACCAAAACATACATCAAGTGGACCACATGAATATCCCATTGTCACCACAGATAAACACGGCAAGACATACATCAAGTGTTCTCAAATCCTTAAAGACTAAATCTGATAAGATAACTTCAAGAGGAAAACTCAATTCATCACAAGAGAGTAGAGGGGGAGAAACATCATAAGATCCAGCTATAATAGCAAAGCTTGCGATACATCAAGATCGTGCCATAGAGAGAACACGAGAGAGAGAGAGAGATCAAACACATAGCTACTGGTACATACCCTCAGCCCCGAGGGTGAACTACTCCCTCCTCGTCATGGAGAGATCCGGGATGATGAAAATGGCCACCGGTGAGGGATCCTCCCTTCCGACAGGGTGCCGGAACGGGCTCCCGAGAGGTTTTTGGTGGCTACAGAGGCTTGCGGCGGCGGAACTCCCGATCTATTGTTTTCTCCGAAGGTTTTAGGGTATATGGACTTATATAGGCGAAAGAAGTCGGTCAGAGGATCCACGAGGGGCCCACGAGGGTGGAGGGCGTGCCCAAGGGGGTGGGCGCGCCCCCCTGCCTCGTGGCCTCCTTGAAACTTCCCTAACTTCAGCTCCACGTCTCCTAGATCACGTTCGTTCCAAAAATCATGCTCCCGAAGGTTTCATTCCGTTTAGACTCCGTTTGATATTCCTTTTCTTCGAAACACTGAAATAGGCAAAAAAACAGTAATTCGGGCTGGGCCTCCAGTTAGTAGGTTAGTCCCAAAAATGATATAAAAGTGTAAAGTAAAGCCCATAAACATCCAAAATGGGTAATATAATAGCATGGAACAATCAAAAATTATAGATACGTTGGAGACACATCATATACTTTCATGCTTGCATTAGATTTTGCTACTGTTATTGATTGCTCCTATCCTGATGCATAGCCTGCTTTTGTAACCTACTTATTGTTAGTTACCTGCTTATCCTAAACTTCTTAGTATAGGTGGTTAGTGATCCATCAGTGACCCCCACTTTTTCCTTGTTGCCCCTACTTCATCTTCGATGACTCGATCAACGTGATCGATGACCAGAGCCCGACACCTCACATCACATCACGCCCCTTTAGTTGCTCGACTCTGCAGAGCTACTATCGAGTGCCGAGGGTGATCCCTCATAACGCACTCCTGATGATAATTCTGTAGTGTAGCTATTCAGTCGTGGTCAACGAGGGTGGTTCCTCTTTCACCATTCCTGATATGGCTGTTGTGCAACACCTCAAGTGTGAACCTTGAGGGTGGATCCTCTTACGTTCACCTTGATGATTACATCGAGTGGAATCCTCCGTGGGTGATTCCTCGGGTTTTCCCCTTGATGTTTGGATACACGGTTACCTTGACTTTAATGGAGACCATTGTTGAAGTCGGGTCGGCCCTGAGGGGTACCCGCGAGTTGATGTGAAAGTCAGGCGGACCCGTAGAGCACCCGCGAGTTTTCCACATGGCATGGCCGGGCAGTCTGGGCCCTTGCCATAAGTCCACGAGACGGGGCGACGGGGTCACATTATCGTGAGTCTCTGCTCGTCTCCGCGAGCCCCCAATGCACTAACAGGTTTGGGTATTTGTTCTGAGATGGCCTCTCGCCTTTACGCACTAACCACCACACGAGAATAGATATGGGCCTCGACGTCGCAGTATCAGCCGAAGCTTTGTTAGACGTTTAGTTCAGCATGGTCGGATCGTGCTGGCCATCCGAGGCGGTGCTGGTATCCACCCTGCGCACAACGACCCGGAGTGCAATGGGCGATGGGCCCAAGATCCCGGAGCGCTTAGGATGTAGACCGGCGGGGACCTCTCTGCTGAGCCTAGGTAGGGCTGCAACCTATGGATCTTCCGAGGCCGGGCATTGACCCTAGAAAGGTGTGTCCGGCCAGAGTGATTGAGCATTTTGGGTAACGTGGTGCACCCCTGCAGAGAAGATATATATTCGAATACCGTGTCCGCGGTAATGGACGTTCAGTCTTATATCCTGATCTTATATAACTAGAAATGGATACTTGAGATATGTGATGGATATGTGGCTTCGAGATTGCTTTTCCGTAGGGAGTCGGAGAAGGATCTCTGGGCGTTGGTTCTACAACACGTTTGTTAAATATTAAACTGCTATTCTTTACTCTTCTACATGCTGCAGGATGCTCGGAGCTTCTTGAAGATGCTAGTCTTCGATAGGCTAGGCCTTCCCCCTCTATTCTGGCATTCTGCAGTTCAGTCCACAGATACAACCCTTCCTTTGATACCAATGCATATTTAGTATAGATCTGATGCTTGCGAGTTCTTTGGATGAGTACTCACGATTGCTTTGCTACCCCTTTTCCCCCCTTCTTTCTTCTTTCCGGTTGATGCAACCAGATGGTGGTTCCCTGGAGCCAGATGCCACCGCCGATGATGCTACTACATGGAGGTTGGCGACGACCAGGAGTAGTTAGGAGGTCCCAGGCAGGAGGCCTTGCCTCTTCGATCGTGTTGCTTTTTGTGCTAGCCTTCTTAAGGCATCCTTGTTTAACTTTATGTCTGTCCTCAGATATTGTTGCTTCCGCTGACTCTTGTGTATCGATCTATGTATTCGAGCCCTCGAGGCCGCTGGCTTGTAATATAAAGCTTGTATTATTTTGATTTGTGTCTAGAGTTGTGTTGTGATATCTTCCCGTGAGTCCCTGATCTTGATCGTACACATTTGCATGTATGATTAGTGTACAATTGAATCGGGGGCGTCACAAGTTGGTATCAGAGCTGACTGCCTGTAGGATCCCCCTTTCCAACCCCTTGGCTGAAGTTGAGTATAGTCTTTGAAAAATTGATTTCCTAACATGGCTGTGTGGCTTACGGGCCCACGTCGCCATTGGGTGGTATTAGGATCTTTTACTCCTCGTCTATACTCTGGGACTCTGATCTCTCTTCTATTCGGGTTAAATGATTTTGCCAACTCTAACTCTAGGTTCTCGTAAATACTTTCTCCTGGAGAGCCCCTCACTCCAGATGATTGCTTTGTGCACTAGAAGATCCTGAAGATACTCTCCAATGTTTTACCGAGTCCCTCATACCCTTCACCATTGCGATCCCTACCACCGATAAATCCTGTAACTACCTATGTTGTCGTTCATACCTTCATTCCCAGTTGCTCTTGTTATTACAAGAAGTTCTGAAATATTCTTCGATGTTCCGAGAATTCTTTATGCTTACTGCCCCGCAGTTCCTTGCCGCATGAATATCCCTATGGATAATTACTCGCTCTTATCGAGTACCCATTCATCCCCCGTTATTATTATGCTTCGTAAGATACTTTGTGATACAATCCGAGCTTTCAAGGACCTCTGTCGCCTATTGCTCTAGAAGGTCTTACATGCCTACACTCTGGTTAATTCCATATGTCTAGCTGTATCCATTGACGTCCATTCTCATTATCATTTCGAGTCTTTTGATTTGATATGTTTGTGAGTAGTCACCATCATCAGTTGGTCCTTATAAATTATCATTCCGGCTCAAGCGTCTTCCTGAACATGAGCTGGTTCTCGGCCAATCAGATTGCCACCGGTTGTGCCCTAAGTCTATTCAACTTATCCATTCTTGATCAGAGCGCTTGCTTATGATCTCTTGATTTGGGAATCATAATTCCTTTGCATTTGAACTCTGAATTAGTCAGTTTCTTCTATAATCTGACCTCCTTGCATTTTTTTTCTTCTTCTGGTTGAGTACCGATGCTCACATCAAATCCCTTGTGGACCAGCAAATCCTTTGTTGGGCTCTATCCAACAACGTCCTTCATTTTCAGTAACCTTGTGAGCTTTTCCTCGGATACATAATGCCTTTGGTAAATTGTATCCCCTGCTCTCGTCAACCATACTCTGCTTCCGGGCTTGAGTTATTTACTCGTGAAGTTTGTGGTATATGTTCCTAATATGTCCCTATGGGTTGAGTCTCTGTCTTCCCTAAAGTTTTGTGAACCCGGGACTCATACTCTACTGGTGTTATGCCAGATAAAATCTCAACACTACGACTTCTTCGAAAATGAGAAGTGAATGAAAGGTTATGCATTGGAGAAATGGGAGTCGACCTTGAACTTTGTGTTCATGCCCATGGACACGATGTAGATCCTATCATGGAAGCTTCTTGTTATAACAATAATCCTCTTGTGATAAGTTCATCTTGAATCTATGTTTGGTCCTTCGCAACCGTGGTTCCAACCATGATTTTTCTTCTTTGATTTCATTTCTCAGACAAGTGGAAGTACTTGTCTTCTGTATATCATCTCACCTGTCCAACCTCTATTCTGCTCTACCATCGAGTATTGCCCTCTAGTATCTCGAGAATATCACGGAACTACATAACATCTTATGAGTTCTTCATGAACTGTTAATTCTCGTTGATTCCAAGTTTCTATGGGTTCTAAGTTGTTAGACACTCGAGAACACTGATAACTGATTCAAGTCTCCATTGCTTTGTTTAACCTTTCTTGTAACCTAACATATCTAAGCAGTGATAATACCTTGCTTACGTAAACACCTCGGTGTACAACTCTGTCAGTAAGACTTTGTTACTATTGTTGATGACATTCCGGTAGCCACCGATGGACGAGATCTTTGCCTATTGGTTTGCCTCGTCTTAACGAGCAGGCTCTTTGTCCCTCGCCCTTGGTATCGATGTTGTTGCCGATATAACTGACAGGTTATTGTCTGACATACCTTGCTATCAAGATCATGCAAGATGACATCACCCATCCTAATTTTTGTTCCACATGGTTAGCCCATAACCCACAGTTCCACGAGATCAAAACCTGACTCTCCTAGACATCCTTGTTATCAAAATTAACCCTCGCGCTTGGCTTCATATGTAATTCACGGGCCACCCACCTAGTGATCTATTCTAGTATCAGACATAATGCTTATTTCCATTGCTCTGAACCCCTTTCACCCTCTATTTCAGGCAATGAATGTTTGTCTACCCAGTTGAAGCTTCCTGTTGCACCTTCTTACCTTGCCCTCGAGGACTTTCTTGAATTTCAATTTGAGAGATGCCTCTATGCCACGTCCAATGAGATAGCCCGCAGGTACCTATCTTGTGTTGAGTTCTGTCCTTCTCGAGTCTTTTCCCCATACTACACACCTTAAATCTCGGGGCGAGATTTCTTGTAGTGGAGGAGAATTGTGACGCCCGGATACTTAAGCTACAGTAATCCCCTGCTAATGATGCCATGCCATCATATTACTGTTGCTAATTCTCGCTTGATCCAAATTTTAGTTCAAACTCCGATTCAAATTAAAGCTTTAAATTCAAAATTCTCGAACATGCAAAATAAAAGTTCAAAGTGTGGCAAATAATCGCTGGATATTTGTCATGTTGGAACCAAACTCTTTTGGATTCCCAAAGTGCCCCTGGAAATTTATTTAGTGGTCCAGCAGCTTTTAAAATTGGCCTTTCCATATTCTAAAAATGGTTAGACAACTCCTTTTGGCCTCAAACATTTTGTGACTACTAGAAATAAATTGCTTGATTTATGTGACAAGTGTCGTTTCTAAAAAAGCTCATTTAGTTTTACCATTTAATAGAAAACAATAGCTAAAGTTGAAAATAGAAAATAAAATGTGAAAAAGGAGAAAGAAAAGAAGAGAAGTAAGAAGGAGAGAGGGATCCCAACAGCCGGACTTGTTGGCCCAAGGCCCATCTAACTCCCTCTTAACCCTAGCATGCCCCGATCCCCACCCTCTCCCTCCAGCGCCGCCAGCGAAGAGCCCCACGCTCGATCCCCCACTTCCCTCGCTCCTGAACCCCGCACTCCCCGTCGTTCCCCACTCCCCACTCCTCCTCCCTCTCCTTGCACCGTTTCTGGATCGAGGGGCGATCCCCCCGACAGCGCCATGCCGCCGCTCCGGATGGCGGGCTCCCTTGCGCGAGCGACCGTCCTTGACGCCCGACCTCTCTTCCCCTCGCGCTCCTTCTGCACCGTCGCGCTTCCATGATGCAGGCGCATGCCAGCGCCTTGGCACCGCTGCAGCACCCGGAGCCACCTCGCCGGACCACTACACCGCCGGCCTACCCAAGCGCTTCGCCGACACGCTCCAAGCTCGCCCCTATGCTCCATGTGAGCAACCGCAATGACCCCCCTTTCCCCTTTTCGATTTGATTCCGTAGGCCGCCACCGGTCGTCCTGCCCGGAGCTGCACTCACCGCACTCCCTGGCCACGCTAGGCCTCGCCCCGCGTGTGCCAGCCTGCGTGTGGCCGCACCCATCACCCGCTACCACCTGCGCCTCGCCACCCGTGCCAGCCTCCGCATGGCCTCGCCCCCTCCTGCTGCTGCCCCCACGCCACTTGGCCCAGCAGTCCTTCCTGCCGGCCCTACCGCTCGTCGGCGCTAGCCGCCCCTCCCCCCGACTTCGCCGTCTGCCAGCGCCCCGTCGCGCCTCGCCTCGCACCCGGGTGGGTTCGGCCTCCGCCCGGGGCAGCGCCCGTTAGCCGTGCCCGCTCCAGTGGCCTTTGTGCCACTGGCAGCTGGGGCCCCTCCCCTAAAAAAAGAAATGTAAAAAATATAGTAATAACATTAATTAAGTTAAACACTTAATTAACTTAAGTAATCTTGTTTAATTAAATTAGTTAATTAGATAGCCTAGCTAATTAGCCAATTAACCTAATGTGGCAATGACATGTGGGTCCACTTTAACCCTATTGACCAGTCAACAGTTGACTGGTCAACTGCTCAGTGGACCTCCCCTGGCCCACTTGTCATCCTCTGTGTACACTTCTGTGTACACAGAGCTGGGTACCCATAGCAATTTATTATTTATTTTCGAATTAAAATAAATTCAAAAGAATGTTTAAATCTTTCAAAAATCATATAAAATAAACCATAGCTCGGATTAAAATACTTTGTACATGAAAGTTGCTCAGAACGACGAGACAAATCCGAAAACACGGTCCGTTCATCCACGACACGTCCCTAGCATAGCAAACGGTGAACTTTTTCCTTCCGGGTCATTTGTCTGACAGACGTTTGGAACCGGGAAAACTTTCCCGGATGTTTCCCCCCTTCGCCAGTATCGCCTAGCACTGCGTTAGAACACCTCTAGCCTCGCTTATTGTCTTGTTATGCATATTGTTGCATGTATTCAATGTTTCTTCCCCCTCTTCGCTCCGATAGACCTCGAGACCGCTGCTAATGCCCCTGTGATCGACTACGTCATCGACGACACTTCTACCCCTTTTCAGCAGAGCTTCCAGGCAAGCCCCCCTTTGATCATCCCGATATCACCCATTCTATACTCTCATGCTTGCATTAGATTTTGCTACTATTATTGATTGCTCCTATCCTGATGCATAGCCTGCTTTTGTAACATGCTTATTGTTACTTACCTGCTTATCCTAAGCTGCATAGTATAGGTGGTTAGTGATCCATCAGTGACCCCTCACTTTGTCCTTGTTGCCCCTGCTTCATCTTCAACGACTCGATCAACGTGATTGATGACCTGAGCCCGACACCGTACATCACATCACGTCCCTTTAGTTGCTCGACTCTGCAGAGCTACTATCGAGTGTCGAGGGTGATCCCTCATAACACTACTAGGGAAAAGCCTATACACAAAATCTTAGCAGCAGCGCGGCTCAAAAAGGAGCGCTGCTGCTAATTAGTAGTAGCGCATGTGCGAGAAACTCGCTGCTGATAAGTTTTTAGTAGTAGCGCGCTCTGTGTAAACCGCGCTGCTACAAATATCGACCGGCGGTGTTCACCTAACTCCATTTAGCAGTAGCGCCGTGGCACGAACCGCGCTACTTGTACGGATGTAGTAGTAGCGCGCTTTTACTGAGATCGCTGCTGCTAAATTTCAAATTGGCACACTTTTTTGTCACTGTTAGCAGTAGCGCCGCGTCCCAAAGTGCGTTGCTGCTAATTCCTTATCAGCAGCGCGTTTCTGCTCCCGCGCTACTGCTAACCCGCACCAACCCACCACCTTTCCCCACCCGTGCCTCCCCTCCCCCTCCTCTCTTCCCTTCCCCCTACCTCCCCCACATGCTCCCACTCTCACTCTTCTTCTTCCTCAATACTTCTCCCCCATTACTCTTTCTCTTCTATCCACCTTTCTCTCTCTTCATTACTCCTACCTAACTACACCACCTCCATTAATGCATCTCCTTTCTCTTTTTCCTTTCCCCTCCACTAGTTGAAGTTGTCTCCTCCCAAATTAGGTAGCTAGGTAGATGTAGGATTTAGTTAAGTGACCTATTT
>NC_057801.1:654970559-654984790 GCF_018294505.1 Triticum aestivum | reverse complement strand
TTCTTCCTCAATACTTCTCCCCCATTACTCTTTCTCTTCTATCCACCTTTCTCTCTCTTCATTACTCCTACCTAACTACACCACCTCCATTAATGCATCCCCTTTCTCTTTTTCCTTTCCCCTCCACTAGTTGAAGTTGTCTCCTCCCAAATTAGGTAGCTAGGTAGATGTAGGATTTAGTTAAGTGACCTATTTGCCCCCTAACTAGATCTATCTTTGTCAAGAAGAGCTTTGTGCACTTTTGATCTCCCTACAACATCATCTCCACCGTGTGCTCGATCTCGATCGAGATAGAGGTGATGAAAATTTCATGCTTTTGCAAAATGGAAATACGTTTATGTGTGTGTGATATGTTTGTGGAAATTGTGTGTGTGGCACGCCAAATTGTGCTTTTGAGTTGCCTATGTTATGCCGAAATGTCGATTTATTTCCATTTCGGCGAATTCCGGGCAAACTCTAGATCCATATATGTCCTATTTTTAGGGAGGTCATGCCAAATTTTTGTATGACTTTGATGCATGCATGCATTTTTATAATCAATTTGTTTATTATTACCGTGCAGAGTTGACGATGGTCAGTGGAACGATGGTGGACAGGTGGTTGCGGTCGGCGGTGCAGGACATGAAAGAAAATAACCGGACAGAGGTTTTATGTCCGTGTCAAAAATGCAAAGGAATAGTTTGGCTCGACCCCCATGACGATGGTCGTGTCAAAGCGCACCTGCTCATGGCTGGTTTCATGGATGGCTATACTCGGTGGATAATTGAAGATGAGGATGACGATGTTGAGGATGCCGACAGGGCAGGCAATGATGACACGGGGCAAGACGAAGAGATGATCGATAATGGCGGCGGAGAAGAGGCCGGACATGGCGGCGGAGAAGGGGCCAGACATGGCGGAGGATAAGGAGTCGGACATGGCGGCGGAGAGAACGACATGGACTCCACGCAGCAGAGTTCGTCGGTACTAAGTTCAATCATGCGGGACCCTCATGTTCAAGCATTGCTTCGCAAGGAGACGAGTACTGAGAGAGCTGCTTCTAGAGAGGAGGCTAAGCTGGAGCAACTGGTGGTAGACTCGAACACTCCATTGTATGATGGTTGCCATCCTGAGGTGACCCGCTTAAGTTTCACGCTCCAACTCCTGAAGACGAAGGCTAAAAACAAATGGACCGACACTAGCCTCGATGAGCATCTCAAGTACCTAAAGGATGTTCTTCCCGCGGGTAATTTATGTCCTAGTAGTGTTGATGTCGGAGTAATTGGACACGGATACCTCGAAGACGGCAAGACGATATTCCAAGACATCGGGGCTAGCAAAGCCCCTCAGTCCGACTCCCCGGCCGCCCAGGCCGACTGCAGGCTGCGGACTGCACCCTAGGCCGACTCCGGGCTGCAGACTGCACCACCAGGGCGACTCCGGGCTGCTGACTGCACCACCAGGCCGACTCCGGGCTGCCGACTCCCCGGCCGCCCAGGCCGATTGCGGGCTGCCGACTGCACCACCAGGACGACTGCTGGCGGCCGACTCCCCGGCCGCCCAGGCCGACTGGGGGCTGCCGACTGCACCACCCAGCCGGCTGCCGACTACGCCAACCAGCCGACTGCCGACTGCAGCTCGACGCGACCCCGACGTGATACCGTACCTGGCACTGTTCACGTGACACCCCAGCCATCATGTACAGTGTCACTTGTCCGCTGGCACTATTTATGAAGTGACCCAGGGGACAAGGATGACACCCCACCATGCCTACCTAGCTTACTTCCTAAGCTACCCACATAGCTTACATATCAAGCTAGCCATGCCTATATAAGCTAGCTCCATCCATCCATCAGGAGAGGGACTCACGCATGAGCACCCACATGCATGCTCACGGCCATGAGCATGGTCGGCCACTAGCATGCCACATTTGAGGCATATACGAGGCCAGATGCCTATGGCACTGACCTCAGATACAGCTCCAGGAGCACTCTGTACCAGATATACTCAGACATGCAGGAGTAGGGGTATTATCTCTCCGGAGAGCCCCGAACCTGGGTAAACTACCGCGTGCTATCCGCATACCCGCTGCCGGGCCTATCAGCAGCAGTCTTGCCCTCACACGAAGCCACCTTGTGGCATATGTCGTCTTGCAACACCCTCCGTGAGAATACCACGACATTTGGCGCCCACCATGGGGCGAGGTGCACCGTCGTCCAGAGATCTGCTCTGGACGGGAACCCTGTTCCTCCCCGGCGAGCATAGCCAGCCCGGCACGCCGGACGGCGTCTGTGCCGATGCGCTGTGCGGCGCTGGGATCGCCTGTGCAGCCAGCTGCCTCGCCTATCTTATCGGCGAGGTTTGCCTCTCGGACGAGCCTGCGCCCGACGTAGGCACGAGTGGCCCCGAGAGCCCCCTCGCGGGCCTCCTCGACCAACTCCACGTCGCCGGCGAGCATGCCGCGGACCTGGAGTCCATAGGATCCACCGACCCGATGCTGGGTGACTCCGACACCGCGTCGCTCGACGCGTTCCCCACCAATGTGGTGGTCTACGACGAGCCGCTATCGTACGCGGGGAGCGGCGGAAGCACCGTCACGGAGGTCCTCGTCCTCGAGCACAGCGAGTGCTCCGGCGAAGGAGCGCATGACCCGTTGGACGCGGCCCTGCGAGACCTCGCAGCGCCGATTCCGAAAGACGCCGACGCGGGGACGCTGGAGGCGCTCCGCCTTCAGCTCATCGAGGGCGCGAAGAAGCTGGCAAGCATGAGGCGCTTGTCAGAGGCTTACCAACGAGAGATGGATCGCGCCGTAGGCGGCTCGCCGGCTCCAACCGGGCCTAGCCGCCTAGGCACGGTCCAACAGCACGGCGCGGCAATCGCCAATCTCTTCGGGGCTGATCGCCCTGTGTATGCCACGCCCGCAGAGAATATCCGTGCCGCCCAGGCGGCAGCAGACGAGCTCGACAACTTCGAAGGCGAAGAGCGCCGCATAATGACGGAGCGAGTTCAGCAGCTCCTCGAAACAACGACCCACCGCCTCGCCGAGACCAAGGTGCGATGTCTCGAACGCCGACTGGCGGGGCCCGTGGGAAGAAGGACAAGGAGCCGGCTGCCAGCCGCAGTCGGACTCACATCACCATCGAGCGCGACCAAGACGGCCGCCCTAGAGCAGTAGAACGGCGGGACGACTACTTACCTCCCCCTCCTCGCCGAGAAAGACAAGTCTCCCCGCCGCCCGTGGAACATCCGACTCTCGGTGACCGCCTTGGCCGCCGAGAGGGAGTCGGAGAGAACGACGCCCGCCACCGGATCGACCGACTCCACCGATCTGGCGCTGGAAGAAGAAGACGAGTTGGGTCCCCCCTGCTTTGGACCCCGCATCCGGGACGAGCCCTTTCCCAAAGGGTTCACGCTCCCCCGAGACACGCCCAAGTATACCGGCACCATGAAGCCGGAGGATTGGCTGATCGACTACTCCAGGGCCGTCAACATAGCGAACGGCAACAAGCGTGTTGCCGTAAGATACGTCCCGCTCATGCTCCAGGGCTTGGCTCGGATGTGGTTAAACAGTCTGAAGCCCCGCAACATCAACAGCTGGGTCGACTTCACCGAGGCCTTCGTCTGCAACTTCACGAGCACATACAAGCGACCTCCCAAGCCACGCAGCTCTCCTTGTGCGTGCAAGGCCCTGACGAGTCTACTCGCGACTACCTCACGCGATGGGGCGAACTCCAGAACTCCTGCGAGGGCGTGCATGAGGTGCAGGCCATCGAGTACTTTACTGTCGGGTGCAGAGAAGGAACCCTCCTCAAGCACAAGCTCCTCTGCGACGAGCCGGAGACCCTCGACGAGCTACTGATCACGGCGGACAAGTACGCCACGGCCGATTCCTCCATGAAGGTGGAGATTCGGGTCAGCACAACTGGCAAAGTCGCCCCTCAGGCTCCAAGAATCCCGGCTGGAGACACCAGTCGGTGGCAACAGCAGAACGACCATAAGCGCAAAGCCCCGCAGCCGACTTCCAACAGTCGGCAAGTGGCAACAGCAGAGGACCAGCAACTGGAAGGACTGCCTTCGGCGAAGCGGCAGAAGGGCGGCAAGTCTAACTGGCTGCCAGCTTTCTCCTACGAGCAGACTCTAGATGGTCCCTGCAAGTTTCACAGCGGTGCAAAGTCATCAAACCACACCACCAGGAAATGCCACTGGCTGACCAGAATCGCCAAGGGGGACGGCCTGCTCCCTCCCGCTCCTGCTGGGCCGCCTCCACCCCCGCCCCAGCAGCCGGATGTCAGGCCAGTCGGCGCGATACAAGACGAGTTCCCAGATGAGCACGGAGCCTATGTGGTGTTCACCAGTGTAGCGGATGACCGGCGCAGCAGGTGCCAACATCAGCAAGAAGTGAACGCGGTTGCATCAAGCACTCCAAAGTTCATGCATTGGTCCGAGAGGCCTATCAGTTGGAGCAGAGCTGATCACCCAGAGGTGATGCCGAATCCCGGCTCCTATGCCTTGGTCTTAGGCACCACGCTCGCCGCGGATAGGTGGGCCGCTCGCTTCTCGCGAGTACTGATAGACGGAGGCAGCAGTATCAACATCCTGTACAAGGATACAATGGAGAAATTAGGAATCAAGTGGAGACAGCTTCAGAGCAGCCGGACTGTGTTCCACGGAATCGTCCCTGGCCTTTCCTGCTCACCAATCGGCAAGATCCTGATAGATGTCCTCTTCGGAGACAAAGATCATTTCCGCCGAGATCCAATTTGGTTTGAGGTGGTGGACCTTGAGAGCCCATATCATGCACTGCTTGGCCGACCCGCCTTGGCCAAGTTCATGGCGGTCCCCCACTACGCCTACCTCAAAATGAAAATGCCGAGTTCCAAGGGAATCCTAACCGTCTCCGGCGACTACAGGAAGTCGTCCGCTTGCGCGGCCGAAAGCAGTCGGCTGGCCGAGTCCTTGGTGATCGCAGCTGAGAAACGGCTCCTTGATCGGGTCGTGGCGATGGCCGGCAAGCAGCCCGAATTATCGCCTGACCCCAAGGAGTCGGAAGAAGAAGGATCATTCAAGCCGGCCAGAGAAACAAAGAAGATATCGTTGGACCCGGAGCACCCGGAGAGGTACGCTGTCATGGGCGCAGGCCTTGACAGCAAATAGGAAGGCGAGCTCGTCGATTTCCTCTGTGAGAATCGCGACATCTTCGCATGGTCCCCCAAGGACATGCCTGGTGTCCCGACGGAATTCGCCGAGCACAAATTACACGTCCGATCTGATGTGAAGCCCGTCAGGCAGCCCCTGCGCCGCCTGTCAGAAGAAAAAAGAAGAGTTGTTGGAGAAGAAATAGCCCGGCTCCTTGCAGCTGGCTTCATCATGGAAGTATTTTTTCTAGAGTGGCTGGCAAACCCAGTACTGGTGCTGAAGAAGAACAAGCAGTGGCGGATGTGCATCGATTACACAAGCCTCAACAAGGCCTGCCCCAAGGATCCATTTGCTCTGCCAAGAATTGATCAGGTGATAGACTCCACAGCCGGATGCGAGCTGTTGAGTTTCCTAGATGCGTATTCAGGGTATCATCAGATTAAGCTGAACCCGGCTGACAGACTGAAGACCGCCTTCATCACGCCGTTTGGAGCCTTCTGCTACCTGACCATGATGTTCGGCTTGAGGAACGCCGACGCCACCTTTCAGCATTGCATGCAGAAGTGCCTCCTGAGGCAACTCGGCAGAAATGCCCACGTCTATGTGGATGACGTGGTGGTGAAGACAAAGAAGCGTGGAACCTTGCTGGAGGACCTCAAGGAAACATTTGAGAATCTTCGCCGATTCCAGATCAAGCTCAACCCGGAGAAGTGCATTTTTGGAGTACCAGCTGGCCAGCTTCTCGGTTTCCTGGTCTCCGAACGCGGCATAGAGTGCAATCCAGTAAAGATCAAGGCCATCGAGAGGATGGAGGCACCAAGACGACTGTTAGATGTGCAAAAGTTCACCGGGTGTTTGGCATCCATCAGCCGATTCATCAGTCGACTGGGCGAGAAGGCTCTCCCCTTGTATCAGCTCCTGAAGAAGACGACCTTCTTTGAGTGGACTCCCAAGGCGGACGAGGCTTTTCTCTAGCTAAAGAAGATGTTGACTACTCCCCCCATGCTGGCGGCTCCGACTCCTAAAGATCCCATGCTCCTATACATTGCCGCCACCAGCCGAGTAGTCAGCACGGTCATCGTAGTCGAGCGCAAGGAGGAAGGCAAGGCGCTACCCGTCCAGAGACCGGTATATTACTTGAGCGAGGTGCTATCGACCTCCAAGCAGAACTACCCCCATTACCAGAAGATGTGCTACGGCGTGCATTTCACCACCAAGAAATTGAAGCCTTACTTCCAGGAGCATCCAATCACCATGGTCTGCACAGCTCCACTGGCCGAGATCATTGGAAGCCGTGATGCTTCTGGCCGGGTGGCCAAATGGGCCATCGACCTGGCTCCCTACACCATCTACTACGAGCCCCGTGCCGCCATCAAGTCACAAGCACTGGCCGACTTCCTTGTCGACTGGGCCGAGACCCAGTATCTGCCGCCAGCGCCTGACTCCACCCATTGGCGGATGCACTTCGACGGCTCCAAGATGCGCACCAGCCTGGGAGCCGGCGTCGTCCTCACTTCCCCCAAAGGCGACAAGCTCAGATATGCGCTATAGATCCACTTCGCCGCCTCCAACAACGTGGCCGAGTACGAGGCGCTCATCCACGGGCTCCGGCTTGCCAAAGAACTCGGCATTCGCCGGATCCTGTGTTATGGCGACTCCGACTTGGTGGTCCAACAATCATCTGGCGATTGGGACGCCAAGGACGCAAATATGGGGAGCTACCGTTTCCTCGTCCAGCAACTCAGCGGATACTTCGAGGGGTGCGAGTTCCTCCACGTGCCAAGGAACGACAACGACCAAGCAGACGCCTTGGCACGAATCGGCTCCACCCGCCAGGCAATACCATCTGGTGTCGCCCTCCGGCGCCTCCTCAAGCCTTCTATCAAGCCGTCACCAGAATCAGATTCAATCTATGTGCCGGCTCCACCTGAGGAGGACGGATCTGACTCCAAGAAACACACAGTCGAAGCCGGCCCGGGGACTTCCAAACCCGGCCTAGGGACTGCAGTAGCAAGATCGAAGACTCCAGAGCTCGACCCGGGGACTGCTCCAGTCGGCCCCGGGACTTTGTCAAATCAGCAAGCGGCTGCGGACTCCAACCCGCCGCCTCCCAGCCCGGCCGCCCTTATCCAAGTGGCGCTGGTGGCGGTTGAAGAAATAGCAGCACCTTCATGGGCCCAGCCAATCCTCAGATTCTTAGTAAACAGAGAGCTGCCAACTGACAAAATTTTAGCTCGGCAAGTGCAATGCCGAGCAGCAGCCTACACCATAGTCAACCGAGAGCTGGTCAGGTGCAGCATTACCGGCGTCTTCCAACGCTGCGTCGAAGCAGAACAAGGTCAGGCAATCCTCAGAGACATCCACGAAGGCGAGTGCGGTCACCACGCAGCCTCAAGGGCACTCGTCGCCAAAGCCTTCCGGCACGGTTTTTTCTGGCCAACCGCCCTGGAAGAGACCAAAGAGTTAGTCCAAAAGTGCAAGGGGTGCCAGATTTTTCGTTCCAAGCCACTTCAGCCGGCTTCCGCACTCAAGACTATCCCCATCGCCTGGCCCTTTGCAGTTTGGGGCTTGGACATGGTGGGACCATTCAAGACGGCACGGGGTGGCTTGACTCACCTACTCGTCGCAGTGGACAAGTTCACCAAGTGGGTGGAGGTGAAACCCATCAAGAAATTGAATGGTCCGACTGCAGTGACTTTCATCGCTGACATCACAACTCGGTACGGCATCCCACACAGCATCATCACCGACAATGGCACGAATTTTGCCAAAGGCGCCTTGGTCCGTTTCTGCGCGACACAGGGCATCCGACTGGACTTAGCGTCCGTTGCCCATCCGCAGGCAAACGGCCAGGTGGAGCGAGCCAATGGCCTCATCTTATCCGGCATCAAGCCTCGACTCGTCGCACCGCTGGAGCGATCTGCTGGCTGTTGGCTTGAGGAGCTGCCAGTCGTCCTCTGGAGTCTGCGCATGACTCCAAACAAGTCGACCGGCTTCACACCCTTCTTCCTCGTCTATGGTGCCGAAGCCGTCATCCCAACGGACATAGAGTTCGACTCCCCGCGAGTCACCATGTACACCGAGGAAGAAGCAGAAGAAGCACGTCAAGACGATGTCGATCTGCTGGAAGAGGGCCGGCTGTTGGCACTCAGCCGGTCCAGCATCTACCAGCAGAGTCTGCGTCGATACTATAATAGGAAGGTCAGGCCAAGATCTTTCCAAGAAGGCGACCTTGTGCTCCGGCTGATCCAGCGAACAGCCGGCCAGCACAAGTTGTCGGCACCTTGGGAAGGCCCTTTCATCATCAGCAAGGTGCTAGGGAACGACGCCTATTATTTGATCGACGCCCAGAAGGCCCGAGCGCGCAAGAGGGACGATTCCGGCAAAGAGACAGAGCGCCCGTGGAATGCAAATCTTCTTCGAAGATTTTATATTTGATGCAGTATGTATCACACTACCCCTTTGTATTAAAGTACTAAGACTTTGGGCCCCCCGAGACGAGCTCGGGGACTGCCCTTTTTGTTATCTGTACGATAAGAATTATGCCTCCGAGTACATTACTTTCATTACAAGCCGCTTGGCACTGGGCCTGACTAGTCGGCCCGGGGACTCGCCGCCTTGCACTATGAGAAGCTTCCCACAGTCAGACAAGTAGTGTGTGGTGCCCAACCCGCCTCCTGGCAAAGCCGCAGCTCGCAGAGCGACTGTGAGGCAGGCAGGAGTGAGGAAGAATGGGCACCCACACGAAAAATGGCTAGGGACCTAAAGCACGAACATAGCATAAGACGGCCTCCAGCACTTTTGAAGCGGAGGGCCGACTCACGAGTAGCCGGCTCGCCGTCTTTACTAGCCTCTATTAAGGACGGCCGACTCTTGGGTAGTCGGCATGTCGCTTTCTATCCGACTTGCTAAAGAAACTCTAAATGGCCAAGTCCTTGCCTTCCCAAAGTAGCCAAGCACTTGACCCAGCGACAGTGCACAGAGCGGCTGTTCGACTGACAAGGCAGCAACTAAAGGTAGGCGGCAAAGGGAAAAATCCTAAAGAGCAATAAGTGGAAAGACGGAAAGCAGATTAATATTTACATAGGCCCTTGGCCGAATCTTCGAATAGAAGTTCAATATACACCCCGCGGGTGGAATTGTTCGAATCTAACAAGTTTTCAAAAGATTACTAAGACAGACAAGCAGTGGTGAGAAAGGCAGCCTAGGAGGTGGCATCTGGGATCGGAGGGTCGGAGGAGACGGCGGTGTCGGGCGCCGGGGCAGTTGGCTGGGCGGCCTCGGTTTGGTCGCCTCCGGCGGCGGTCGCTTTCTCCTGACGCGGCTCGTTGCTGGAGGCGCGGTCGAGCTGAGGCTGGCCGCCTGGTCCGCCTTCTGGCACCACCGCTTCCCCTTCGGCCTCCGCCTCGTCCTCCTCCTCCGTGCTGGAGTCGATCACCTCCGCCGAGTCCTCGCCATACTCCGGGTTCATCCCGAACCACTCGGCCGGCACTTCCTCGCCGCCTTCGGCCCGCTCGGGCACAAAGACGCTGGTGTCCGTGTACTCGGCGATGGCCGCCGCACGCTTGATATGGGCGCCCTCCACGGCCTCCAATTCGGCCTGAGCTTCCGACCGGAACGCGGCCAGGCGGTCCAGGTCCAGCCCTGGATACCACGCCTTGACGAAGTCCAAGGCCCGGCGCGCTCCGGCCCGGGCCGAGGAGCCCTTCCAGGCCTCAAGGCGGCCGGCAGCGACTTCCAGCCAGTCGGCGGTCCGACCGGCGGTGCACAGAGCCGGCATATCCGGCCACAAAGCGGCAACCGCCTGGGCACCAGCACGCTGAAGCCGGCACATCTACCGGTGGATCGGACGAAGACGAGCTTCCATGCTCAGGAGCTGTTCATCAACGGTTCGGGAGGCATTGGCGGCGATCTCCTCACCGTTCGCCCTTCGCGCCTCACGAGGAGCCTCGATGGCCAGCGGGACCGCCTGTGAGTGACCAGGGAAGAAATCTGCCAAGACCAAAAGAAGAAAAATCAGAAGTCGGCCCGATACATAGTCGGAAGCACGAAGAAGCAAAGAAACGTACCATCTACAATGTCCTCGATCTCGTCGAAGCCGGAGGTCAGCATTGCCTCCCTGTCAGTCCAGGAGGAGTGCTCGCTCTCGAACTCGGCCAGGAGAGCGGTCTCCCTCTTCTCGGCCTCGTCCTGCGCCTTCTTGAGCAGCTTTTTCTGCTCTGCCAGCTGCGCCGCCAGCAGGTCGCGCTCCGCGGCAAGTTTTCCGCATTCCTCCTCCTTGGCACGACGGGCAGTATTGACCCCAACTGCTCCTGAAGAGCGGCGTTGGCCCCTGAAGAACAAAAGAGACACAAATAAGTCGCCAGCATGAAGGTCGCCGGAAGATCCGGCCCGACTGCTCAGCAGTCGGCCCGAATCTCGGGGACTACAGCCCGCGGGCGCGCCAGCGCGCCCCCACGAAGATAGAAGAACAAGAAAAAGAAGAAGTCGTCAACAAAAAGATCGCTAGGAAGATCCGGCCCGACTGCTCAGCAGTCGGCCCGAATCTCGGGGACTACAGCCCGCGGGTGCACCAGCGCGCCCCCGCGAGGAAGAGAGGGAAAAAACTTACTCCGGCTTTCCAATAAGTCGGCAGTCTGCTTGTTCAACTCCTCAACGTTGCGGTTGAAGGCAGTGGTGCGGAGGTTGTGATACTCCTGCAACAAGTCATTAAAGACAAAGTTAGTATTTGGAGCTCGCAAGAGGGAGTTCCGTACCGCCTGCTCAGCAGCCGGCCTGGAACTCGGGGACTACACCCAGTGGGTGCGCTGGCGCGCCCCCATAGAGAAAAACAAGAATCAAAAAGAGAAGAAACTTACCCGAACAGACGTTCGCGCGGCCAGATGCGCCCTGGTGCAGGCTTGAAGGGCGTCGCTTTCAGCGCGCAGCTTCGCCTGGACATCCAGAAGCAGTTGGTTCAACGGCCCGGTGCCGCCTCCACGCACCCACCCTGTGGGCGCGACGCTTGTGGCCTCGGCATCTAGGGTTGCCAAGCTGACAGCGGCGGCTTCCCAAGGTCGCGGCGCCGAGGTCGCCCTCTCAAGACGGCGATGCACCGGTGAGGCGACTTGGAGAAGCAGCCGCGCTCCGGCTTCGTCCATGGCCGGCGGCTCCGACGGATCCACCGGCTGTTTGCCGTGCGGCCTCCCAGACGGCGGTGGAGGCGGCGGCGGCACGAGGGCATCCGACATGGAGGCCTCGCTGCTCTCCTTCTCCGCGATGGGGTTCTCGGTGCCGGCTCCCCCGGTCTGCCCCGTGAACTCCGGAGGCGGCGGTGCAGACGATAGTGGGGGGACGAGCATCGCCGATCGGCGACGCGCGGCCTCCTCGGTGCACCATCTCGCCGCAAGGGCGGCTTCGGCATCATCCATCTTTTTCTGGGTAGAGGCAGCTGCCCTGTCGGCCTCCGCCTTCTCCAAGCGGTCGGCCTCCTCCTCCTCGCGCTTCTCCCGCGCATTCCGCTCCGTCGCCTCCCGGAGGTCGGCGGCAGGGTCGGGCCGCCGAGTATTGGCGGACGTCTCCGCCGACCCCATGACGGAGGGGACGACGACTCTCTCAAGGGAGAGAGGGGCCCTGAAGAAGAATGGAGGGAGTATATAAATGAAGACTCGGACAAGATTCAACGAAGAAAGTAAAAGAGCGTAAAGACTTACGCGGATACTAGAGGCGGCTTTCTCACTTTCCTTCGGAAGCGGTTGGCCTTCGCGGCCGCCTCCTCTCGTCTGGTCGCGGCGGCCGCCCCCTTGAGCTTCTTCAATTTGCCGCCGGGCGCACTCGACCCGGCATGAGGAGCTGGTGCCCGACGGGCCGACCCTCGGCTGGTGGCGCGGAGCGACTCCGCCTTCGGCGTCGTCATCAGGCCAGTCGGCAAAGGTGGCCGAGGGCCTGAAGTCGCCTTCCGCCCCCCCTCCCCCGCCTTCGGCATCGGCTTCCATCGCCGCCGCCCCCAAGTCAGGGTCGTCGACGTCGCTCTGCGCGCGGTCGGGAACATACTCGCGGGGCTGCCTTGTGGCGCCGGTGGCAGGCTGCATGAGAGGATTCTAGTTCAGAAGAAGCCAGCAAGAGTCAGAAGCCGGAGTCGGCTGCGGAAAAAGATAAAACAACAGGGAGACGCGACTTACCACTGGTGGAGGGTTGTCGCGCGAGTACGGTTCCTTGCCGAACTGCCAGTCCTCCTCGTACTCGCAGTGCGTGATGTAATTTACCATGTTCGCCACCTCCTTGCGGGGCATCTCCTTGGTGCTCATCCGACTTGGGTCTCAGAGGCCGCTCATCTGACAGATCAGGTGAGGCCGGCCTTGGAGCGGGAGAACTCGGCGCGCCATGAAGGCGGCCAGCAAGTCGGCCCCGACGAGTCCCTCCGACTGCGTCAAGACTCGGAGTCGCGCCACGGCGGCGGCTCCGGCGAGAGTCAGTGACTTGACTCGGTGGGACCAGCTGGGAGCCGCCCAGTCAAGGGAGCGGTGTTTTAGGGCGGCAGGTTGACCCAGTCGCCGTCGGAAGCGAGGTTCTTCACGTAGAAGTACGAGCGCTGCCACATCTTCACCGACTTGATCACCGTGATGGGAGGAAAGGGGTTGTCGGCCGTCGAGCGCCGCATCGTGATGAAGGCGCCGCACTGGGCCGGCACGCCGGCGATGTGCGTGCCGAGCTTAGAAGAGAAGAATTCTCCCCACAGCTCGATGGTGGGGAGAACACCGAGGAAACCTTCACACAGGGTGGCGAAGGCGGAGAGCAGCACCACCGTATTCGGTGTGAGGTGGTGCGGCTGAAGGCTGTGGAATTCCAGGAACGAGCGGAAGAAGCCGCTCGCCGGCAGCCCCAGGCCGCGCATAAGGTGCGAGCGGAAGATGACCCGCTCGCCCTCTTCCGTCGCTGGCTGGATTTCCCCCTCCGGCGCGGCGCGGGCGTGCACGAGGTCCGCGCTGGGGAGACGGCGGGTCTGGCGGAGGAAGTCGATGTGTTCTTCCTCTACCTCCGAGCCGTCCCATACGCCGGAGCGCACGGCAGCGGCCGCGGCGGAGGAAGAGCTCATCACCGCGGTAGGTGTGCTCCTGCTCGACGGCGGAGGAAGGAGGAAGAGAGAGCAAGATGAGGCGGGGGAGCGGGAAAGAAAGGCGCGCAAGCTGTGCCGCTCCGTTTCCCCCCGCCTACTTATAGCCCTGCGGGCTGAGAAGCCGAGGGGGCGGGCGTGGGATTAATTGCGCACGATGCCCACGCCGCCCCACGATTTACCCCATGAAGTTACTGCGCGCAGTAACAACGTGGGAACGCCAACCGTCCTCGGCCGCAACGGATCCGTTCGTGCGCCGAGGCATGGTAGTGGCGGGCCCTGCCTAACTATAACGCCCCAGATATACTTTCCATATTTGTATCCAACTCTTGCCGTCTCCGGCGCTAAGTTATATTTATTTCTCGGGTTCGGGTCTTTGTCTCCGTGTGTTGTTTTTCTTTTTCGTGCATCTCTTATCATGCCATCACGTGCATTGCATTTGCATACATGGTCATCTCATGCATTCGAGCATTTTCCCCGTTGTCCGTTTTGCATTCCGGCACTTCGTTCTCCTCCGGTAGCCAATTCTAGTCTTCTTTCGTGTGTGGGGTTTAAACATTTCCAGATTGGACCGAGACTTGCCAAGCGGCCTTGGTTTACTACCGGTAGACCGCCTGTCAAGTTTCATATCATTTGGACTTCGTTCGATACTCCAACGGTTAACCGAGGGACCGAAAAGGCCTCGTGTGTGTTGCAGCCCAACACCCCCCAAATTTGGCCCAAAACCCACCAAACTATGCTCCATGTCCTAGGTCGTTCGATCACGATCGTGTGGGCGAAAACCGCACCTCATTTGGACTCTCCTAGCTCCACTTATGCCTATATATACACCCCCCTCCGAAATCCACGGTTCTTCTCCCTCCTAACCCTAGATCCAACTCCTCCCGCCGCCGTCGGACACAACCGCCGCCGACGGACATGTCCGGCCTCCCCGTCCGCCGCCACGTGTCGGCCTCCTAGTGGCCGCCGCCCGGTCCCCAGTTCGCCGCCGCCCGCGGGCCCGCGAGGCCCGTGCGGGGCCCCC
>NC_057801.1:654960580-654970027 GCF_018294505.1 Triticum aestivum | reverse complement strand
CCGCTGCCTCCTTGCCGGCGCCGCCCCCCCCGGCGACCTCCTCCACCGCCGGCGCACCCTGCCGCTCCGGCGAGCTCGAGCTCCGCCGCCGGCGCCGCCTCGGCTTCCGCGCCGCGATCCCGATCTGGATCCGGTCGCGTGAACAGTAAACCCTAACCCCCCTCCGATTTTTCTAAGTCCCTAAATTTTTACTCCATATTGCTCTGTTCGAGGTCCCGTAACTTTGCAACCGTAGCTCCGTTTTGGGCGTATGATATATCAGAATCTTCGCCTCGACATGTACATCATTTCATTCCATTGCATCATTTGCATTTGAGGTCATCTTGATGTCCAAAATTCTGTTAGAAGGAGGCTTCGTGAGTTAGATTGCAGATCCGTTAGTTCATCATGCACTTTTGTCATTTTTGCTATGTTTAATTCGTGCATGATATGCCTGTGCCCCTTTGGGATGAATTGTTAAGCATTTTGTCTTCTTTCCAGAGGTGCCACCCATGCATTTTTAGGATGTGTGTGTTGTCTTGTGCAAGCTCGCGAAGAGAGGTACCTGAGAATGCAGATTTCAGGGACTTAGTGATTTTCACTAAGTCTGGAATATTTTAGTTCATGATGCTATATGTCCAGCTTGTTTCCTAGTGATCCGTGCCTCTTTTGAGGATGATCAGTAAGGGAGTTTTGAAATTTATGTTATGCTCTATCCATCCATGTCTATGTTGGCATTTTTGGAGTGCTCTAGGTTGACTCAATCGAGCTCAACTTTCGCTTCGTTGTTAATCTGGGCAGATCGTCAACTTGTTTGCGATTTTGCCGATGCTACCGTTAGTGTTCCATGCATGCTATGCCTTTGTTCTTGCCATGTGTAGCTAGCACTTTGTGCCTTCTTGCTGGTTATATGCTTTCCTTGCCATGACTTGCACCGTAGCGAGTGCATCGAGCTCGTTTACATGCCTTCGTGAGTTATATTTCAGCATGTCTCAGTTTTCACTAAGTCTGAAAACTGATTGTGTTCGAGCGATGTTCGTGAGCTCGGTAGAGTATTTTCCGAACCCTTTTGGCCCCAGGTCACTTTGGGTGTTTTATTAAGCTTGTTGAGTAGTTCCATGCCATGTTCTTACTTGTCATGTTCAGGTTTTCTATCATGTTGTTTTGCTGCTCCGAAGAGAGCATCGTGATCTGAAATTTCAGACTAGTGTTAATTTCACTAAGTCTGAAATCTGTTCTGCTTTTGCGTTTTAGCCATGCTTGTTTGAACCTCTTAATGGATGATTTGCCTATGGCTCAGTGCTAGTGTTTTGTCAACCATCTTGTGTACTTCTCTGCCATGTATTTTGTTTTCATGTTTGGTGGCTGTAGCATGTTCATTTCGTTGCATTTAGATGCCTACTTGCTGTAAATCGCATACCGGTGTCATATCTTAAAACGCTTGCCATTTCCAAACCGTAGCTCCGATTCCAATGATCTTTATATCGTTTTCAAGCGATTTCATCCCCTCTATCCAGTGGCACACTTGGTTTTCCAAGTTGATGCCAGGTTCATGCATTTCCTGTCATATCTTGCATTTTGCATCCCGCATCGCATCCCGCATAGCATATCGTCATTTCATCATATTGCTTGGTCTTGCCCGTGGTTGATTGTATCCTTGTTGCTTGTTTGTCTTGTTGGGAAGAGCCGGGAGACGAGTTCGCTACCGAGGAGCCCGTTGAGTTTGCTTGTGAGGATCCAGTCAACTCTGACAACTCTGCAGGCAAGATGATCATACCCTCGAAATCACTACTATCTTTGCTATGCTAGTTTGCTCGCTCTTTTGCTTGCCACTGCTACGATGCCTACCTTTTGCTTGTCAGCCTCCCAATTGCCATGTTGAACCTCTAACCCACCATTGTCCTAGCAAACCGTTGATTGGCTATGTTACCGCTTTGCTCAGCCCTTCTTATAGCGTTGTTAGTTGCAGGTGAAGATTGGAGCCGTTCCTTGTTGGAACATTTACTTTCTTGTTGAGATATCATTATATTGCTATGTTATCTTAATGCATCTATATACTTGGTAAAGGGTGGAAGGCTCGGCCTCTCGCCTAGTGTTTTGTTCCACTCGTGCCGCCCTAGTTTCCGTCATATCGGTGTTATGTTCCCGGATTGTTGCGTCCCTTACGCGGTTGGGTTATAATGGGAACCCCTTGATAGTTCGCCTTGATTAAAGCTTTTCCAGCAATGCCCAACATTGGTTTTACCATTTGCCACCTAGCCTCTTTTCCCTTGGGTTTCCGGAGCCCGAAGGTCATCTTATTTTAACCCCCCCGGGCCAGTGCTCCTCTGAGTGTTGGTCCAAACTAGAGTCCTGTGCAGCGCCCCCTCGGGGAAACTCGAGGTTTGGTTTTAGTTGTATGGAGCGCTCATCTGAGTGTGCCCTGAGAAAGAGATATGTGCAGCTCCTATCGGGATTTGTCGGCACATTCGGGCGGTGTTGCTGGTCTTGTTTTAACCTGTCGAATTGTCTTGTTGTACCGGGTTGCCGAGTCTGATCGGTGTGTCTCGGGTGGAGGTCTATTCCTTCGTTGACCGTGAGAGCTTGTTATGGGCTAAGTTGGGACCCCCCTGCAGGGATTGATCTTTCGAAAGCCGTGCCCGCGGTTATGGGCAGATGGGAATTTGTTAATGACCGGTTGTAGATCACTTGAACTAAACTTAATTAAAATGGATCAAACGTGTGTGTTACCGTGATGGCCCCTTCTCGGCGGAGTCCGGGAAGTGGACACGGTGTTGGAGTTATGCTTGCGCAGGATGTTCCTTTAGCTTCTCGCTCGTGCTTCGCCTTCTCTTCTCGCTCTCTTTTGCGTATAAGTTAGCCACCAGATATGCTAGTCGCTTGCTGCAGCTCCACATATATTTGCCTTATCCATACCCATGAGCTTAAATAGTCTTGATCGCGTGGGTGTGAGATTGCTGAGTCCCTGTGACTCACAGATACTACAACTCCAGATGCAGGTCCAGGTGATTCTGCTCCAGTTGACGATTACGAGCTCAGGTGGGAGTTCGACGAGGACTCTCAGCGATACTACGTGTCCTTTCCAGATGATCAGTAGTGGTGCCTAGTTGGGGTTATCGATTCAGGACCTTGTCGCATGTTGGGGGTCTTTTCTATTTTGGCACCGTAGTCGGGCCATGAGTGATATGTTTGATGGATGTTATTTATGTACTCTGATGTGACGTGGCGAGTGTAAGCCAACTATGTTATCTCCCCCTTTTATTATAAATTACATGGGATGTTGTAATGATTGCCTGACTTGCGACATTGCTTTCAATGCGGTTATGCCTCTAAGTCGTGCCTCGACACGTGGGAGCTATAGCCGCATCGAGGGCGTTACAAGTTGGTATCAGAGCCTTCCCCGACCTTAGGAGCCCCATTGCTTGATCGTTTTTAGCAGCCGAGTTGTGTCTAGAAAAAATGTTTTGAGTCCTTAGGAATTATATATCGGAGAGCTTAGGAATTCTTTTACTTCCCAGTCTCCTCATCGCTCTGGTAAGGCATCCTGACGTAGAGTTTTGACTCTTCTCTTCTCAAACTTCACAAAAATTTTTTTTTTTAGGATCACGCGAGTATCTTGGTTTTGTTCCGATGGTTTTGTGACGAGAACATTGTTCTTGGTGCCTCCTGTCTTTAGGGGTTGTGGCAGTGTCCCGGGGAGTTGAGCTCCGAGGTGTTGTCGTCACAATTTTATCGTTGCAATTCTGGTATACTTGAGATATGTGCGCGACATCGGAAATCTCTTTTATACAGTTCGTTGGTGAGATAACCTCGACGCCACCCAGTACTGGGGCGGGAGTTCGGGAGTATCGCCATAACTTGTATAACGGATGCTTTTCGAAGGTTGAGGTAGATAGTTTCCGAAGTTTTCTTGGTTATGTGTTGAAGGATGGATACAGCTGGATGTAGGATTTGCTAGTTTGGGTGAGATATTGTGCTTCCCCTGTATCCCCAACACCTGATTGCATAACCGGAAAGGTTCGGGAGTTTCATAGGTGGGAATTCTAGTAGCTCTAGTTCTTCTTCCACGGATATTGGTTTGAGATTGAGATTTCTTACCGATTATTCGTTCTTGATCCGTACCTTGTTGATTTATTTCTCTACCGTAATTCTTCGTGGCTTCTCAATTTATGGATATGTGACCATTTGAGGAGGAATGCATTCGTTCATTTTGTTCGAATGTGAAGACTATATGTTGCAATTTTCATTCCGTTGGATTCAGCTTCTATATTGTTATCTACCTATGTGCTAATGGTGGTCAACCTCTTCAGGATGGCTCCTCCAACGCGCACGACTCCGAATCCTGATCCGCCTCCACCTCCGCCTCCTCCGGAAGCATGGCAAGCTGTGATGGCCGCTACTAATGCAAACACACAGTTGATCATGCAAATTCTCCAAGAGCGCAATCAAGGCAGTCAAGGGAATCAAGGCCATAATCAGCACCACTTTGCTACTCTGAACCAGTTCCTTGCTAATGGCCCAAAGACGTTCAGCGGTTGTGTTGAGGCTACCGATGCTGACGATTGGCTAGTGGATCTGGGCAAGCATTTTGAATGCAGCAACGTCAGGCCTGAAGATTTCGTCAAGTTCGCTTCTTTCCAGCTCAAAGATCAGGCTGCAGAGTGGTTCCAGCAGTACAAGGATTCCAGAGGTGGACGTGTTATCACTTGGGGCGATTTCCGTCAAGATTTCCGCGCTCATCACATCCCTCAAAGTGTGGTTGAGAGTAAGCGTCAGGAATTCCGCAATCTGAAGCAAGGCTCTTTGTCTGTCTATGACTACAACAAGTTGTTCCAGAAGCTCGCCCGTTTTGCCAAGCAGGATGTTCCTGATGAGAAGAGCATGATCTATCAGTTCAGGGGTGGTCTTCGTGAGGAAATTCAGCTCGCTCTTGTCCTCTTTGAGCCGTTGAGATACGATGAGTTCTACAACATGGCATTGAAGCAAGAGGCTGCTCAGATGAGGTGTGATGCTTCCAGGAAGCGTGCTAGAGATGTTACTCCGTCTTCCTCTACTCAAGTGGTCAAGCAGCAGAAGTATTGGCTTCCTCCTCCTCCGTTCCGTCAGCCGTATCAGCAGAAGAGCAAAGGTGGCAGTGGTTTCTCCCACCCACCCAACCCAGGCTTTCAGAACAAGTCTTCATCTCAAGCTCCAAGATCGAGTGCTCCGTATCACCGTCCGCTTTCAGAGGTCACGTGCAACAAGTGCCAACAGAAGGGTCACTATGCCAACAAGTGTACCAACCAGAGGCGTCTTCCTCCTCCTCCTCCTGTCAGGTCGGCAAGTACAGCTGTGGTCAAGCACAATCCCAAGCACGCCAAGGTCAATATGGTGAATGCAGCTCAGGCAGAGGATTCTTCAGATGTGATCATGGGTAACCTTCTTGTTAACGATGTTCCTGCAAAAGTTCTTTTTGACACAGGTGCATCGCATTGCTTCATTTCCAAACCTTTTGCATCAAAGTATGAGTGTGATTATCAGTATCTGCAAAGTTCCTTGCAAATTGTGTCACCAGGCAAGCAGATGACAGCTAACACCTGCGTCCCTGAGGTTACTATCACATTGGGTGACTACAAGTTCCTTTCTTCCCCAATTGTTCTCGGTAACTCGGATATTGATCTTATTCTCGGAATGGATTGGCTTTCTAAGCACAAGGCACATCTTGACTGTGCTGCCAGGCAGATTCAATTGACTCATTCGTCTGAGGATGTCATTGTCTTTGCCGCTCGGGATAATTCCATCCGGTTGTTTTCTCTCAATGAGAAGGGTGAATTGGATGCTATTTCGCAAATTCCTGTCGTTTGCGAATATCAAGACGTCTTTCCAGAAGAACTTCCAGGGATGCCTCCAAACCGGCCGGTTGAATTTGTTATTGAACTTGAGCCCGGTACGGAACCTGTGTGCAAACGTCCCTACAAGCTCGGCCCCGAAGAGTTGAAGGAGTTGAAGAAACAACTCGATGAGCAAGAAAGATTGGGTCTCATCCGGCCTAGTACTTCTCCGTGGGGTTGTGGTGTTCTTTTTGTGAAGAAGAAGGATGGATCGAGTCGACTTTGTGTTGATTACCGTCCAGTAAACAAGAAGACCATCAAGAACAAATACCCACTTCCCAACATCAATGAGCTGTTCGAACAACTCAAGGGTGCTCAAGTATTCTCCAAGCTTGATCTCCGTATGGGTTATCATCAGATTCATATTCGTGAGCAAGATATTCCCAAGACGGCGTTCAGAACAAGCTTTGGTTCATATGAATACACCGTCATGTCTTTTGGCCTCGCCAACGCTCCTCCGACGTTCTCTCGCATGATGAACTTCATCTTCAACCCCTACACCAATGAATTCGTTTTGGTCTATCTCGACGACATTCTGGTTTTCTCGAAGAACAAGGAAGATCATGCCAAGCACTTGCGTTTGGTTCTTGACAAGCTCAGAGAACATCAGTTCTACGCCAAGTTCTCCAAGTGTGAATTTTGGCTCGATGAGGTTCTTTATCTTGGTCATATCATCTCTGCCAAGGGCATTTCCGTGAATCCTGAGAAGGTGTCCGCAATTGTGAATTGGGAACCTCCTCAGAACGTGAAGCAACTCCGCAGTTTCCTCGGTCTCGCAAGCTATTGCAGAAGATTCGTTGAAAACTTTTCTAAGATCGCCAAGCCTCTCTCAAATCTTCTTCAGAAGCACGTCAAGTACGTTTGGTCTCCGGAGTGTGATATTGCTTTCAACTCTTTGAAAGAGAAATTGATCACTGCTCCAGTTCTGACTCCGCCTGATGAAACCAAGCCGTACGAGGTCTTTTGTGATGCCTCTCTCCAAGGTCTCGGTGCTGTACTGACGCAAGAGAAGAAAGTTGTTGCTTATACCTCTCGCCAGTTGAAACCTAATGAGAAGAACTACCCCACTCATGATCTCGAGTTGGCGGCAGTTGTGCACGCGTTGTTGACTTGGAGACATCTTCTATTGGGAAGAAAAGTGGATATTTTCACTGATCACAAGAGTCTCAAGTACATCTTCACTCAGCCTAATCTCAACCTCAGGCAGACTCGATGGGTCGAGATGATTCAAGAGTACAATCCGAGTATCGAGTATACTCCAGGCAAGGCTAATGTGATTGCTGACGCTTTGAGCAGAAAAGCATATTGCAACAGTCTGATTCTCAAGCCTTATCAACCCGAGCTTTGTGAAGTTTTCCGCAAACTTAATCTGCAAGTTGTTCCTCAAGGTTTCCTCGCCAACCTTCAAGTCTCTCCTACCCTAGAAGACCAGATTCGCCAAGCCCAACTTCTTGATGCTATGGTGAAGAAGGTGAAGATTGGTATTGCAAAGAGTCAGTCCAAGTACAAGTGCTACCGACTTGATGACAAGGACACTCTCTTCTTCGAGGATCGAATTGTTGTGCCCAAAGGTGAACTTCGTAAGGTGATCATGAACGAGGCTCACAACTCTCTCCTCTCCATCCACCCTGGTAGTACGAAGATGTATCAGGACCTCAAGCAAGCTTATTGGTGGACTCGAATGAAGCGCGAGATCGCTCAATTCGTGAATGAATGTGATGTCTGCAGAAGAGTGAAGGCAGAACACCAAAGGCCAGCTGGTCTCCTCCAACCTCTTGCCATTCCAGAATGGAAGTTTGACCACATTGAAATGGACTTCGTGACTGGGTTTCCAAAGTCCAAGCGTGGCAATGATGCTATATTTGTTGTCATCGACAAGCTCACCAAAGTGGCTCATTTTCTGCCTATCAAAGAGTCGATCACTGCAGCTCAATTGGCGGAACTCTATACCTCTCGCATTGTCTCTCTGCACGGTATTCCTCAAGTGATATCTTCAGACCGTGGCAGCATCTTTACCTCCAAGTTTTGGGATTCTTTTCAGAAGGCCATGGGCACCAACATCCGCTTCAGCACAGCTTTCCATCCTCAAACAAGCGGTCAAGTCGAGCGTGTCAACCAAATTCTTGAAGATATGCTCAGGGCTTGTGTGATTTCTTTCGGCATGAAGTGGGAGGATTGTCTTCCTTATGCTGAATTCTCATACAACAACAGCTTTCAAGCAAGTTCGGGCAAGGCCCCCTTTGAAATTCTATATGGCAGGAAGTGCCGTACCCCTCTCAACTGGTCTGAAACCGGTGAACGTCAGCTGCTGGGTAATGACCTAATCACAGAAGCAGAAGATATGTGCAAAGTCATTCGTGATAACCTCAAAGCAGCCCAGTCCCGCCAGAAGAGCTACTATGATAGTAAGCACCGTCATCTGGCTTTCGAGATCGGAGATCATGTTTACCTCCGCGTCTCTCCCATGAAAGGTACTCGTCGCTTCGGTATCAAAGGGAAGCTTGCCCCTAGATACGTGGGACCTTTCAAGATTGTCAGCAAGAGAGGCGACCTCGCCTATCAACTCGAGCTTCCTTCAAACTTTGCAAATGTTCATGATGTGTTCCACGTCTCTCAGCTTCGAAAGTGCTTCAAGACTCCTGACCGCACCGTCAACTTCGAGGACATTGAGCTCCAAGAAGATCTCTCTTATCGTGAGCACCCAGTTGCTATTCTTGAAGAGACTGAACGCAAGACTCGCAACAAGTCAATCAAATTCCTCAAAGTCAAGTGGTCTCACCATTCCGACCGTGAAGCTACCTGGGAACGCGAGGTTAACCTCCGTTCTGAGTACCCGGAGTTCTTTCAGTCCTAGATCTCGGGTCGAGATCTTTTCGTAGTGGTGGAGTGTTGTAACGCCCCAGATATACTTTCCATATTTGTATCCAACTCTTGCCGTCTCCGGCGCTAAGTTATATTTATTTCTCGGGTTCGGGTCTTTGTCTCCGTGTGTTGTTTTTCTTTTTCGTGCATCTCTTATCATGCCATCACGTGCATTGCATTTGCATACATGGTCATCTCATGCATTCGAGCATTTTCCCCGTTGTCCGTTTTGCATTCCGGCACTTCGTTCTCCTCCGGTGGCCAATTCTAGTCTTCTTTCGTGTGTGGGGTTTAAACATTTCCGAATTGGACCGAGACTTGCCAAGCGGCCTTGGTTTACTACCGGTAGACCGCCTGTCAAGTTTCATATCATTTGGACTTCGTTCGATACTCCAACGGTTAACCGAGGGACGGAAAAGGCCTCGTGTGTGTTGCATCCCAACACCCCCCAAATTTGGCCCAAAACCCACCAAACTCTGCTCCATGTCCTAGGTCGTTCGATCACGATCGTGTGGGCGAAAACCGCACCTCATTTGGACTCTCCTAGCTCCACTTATGCCTATATATACACCCCCCTCCGAAATCCACGGTTCTTCTCCCCCCTAACCCTAGATCCAACTCCTCCCGCCGCCGTCGGACACAACCGCCGCCGACGGACATGTCCGGCCTCCCCGTCTGCCGCCACGTGTCGGCCTCCTAGTGGCCGCCGCCCGGTCCCCAGTTCGCCGCCGCCCGC